>NC_072788.1:2390977-2588058 GCF_022539595.1 Amphiprion ocellaris
AAATAAGAGAAGGGAGTATTTTGTGGAATTATTTCAGTCTGATCAACACTTAGCATCATTACACACGCAAACACTGACATGATGGTCACAAAAACCCAAACAAAACCATAGAAAACACCACAGCAATTAGCATGTGAGCACTCCTCCGTTCATTAACCAGAATGCTTCCTGCTTTAGGGCGTGTCTGCTGCTTTCATTGGCTTAAATAGGGCTGAAAGATGCTTGAAACAAGTGCACCCAAAACACAATTTCAAATATGCGAATGCTAACTAGCTGTTTGAAGCTAGTTAATTTTAGAGATTAAAAACCAAGCAAACACATGCATAAAACACTATCAGATTTAAGATCTACCTTCATAATAGCACTAATCAGAGTTAGTCAGTTTAGAGCTACAAATCTGGTGTAAGGAGGAGGTCGGGGTGGATGGATGGGTCAACAAAATACTAGTATAATATAAAAAAAACAATAATGTTTTGTTTTTTTGGCCTTTTTGCAGCTTTATTTGACAGTCATAGTGAGAGGAAGACAGGAAAGTGGGGAGAAGAATGGGGGAATGACCTGCAGCAAAGGGCCGTGGGTGGGAATCAAACCCATGGGGACTATAGCCCCAGCTTATGGGTTGCCTGCTCAACCTGTTGAGCTACCCGGGCGACCGACCAATATTGTTTCTTTTAACTGCTGTTGAATCTCGACTGGGAGAATATCTGAGGCGTATCTCTACTAGGCTCTAAACCTACATGGGGATTGTTTAGTTTGAGGACTTGTTGTTTCTCTAGCGTAATACTGTGAAGAAAGTTCCACACTGGAATGCTGTTTGCTCAAAAGAACTCTCAGAGTGGTCTCTCAAGTTGAAGCGAATGCTTTACTTGCAAAAGGAATCGACCTGCACAGAACACAGTCTGAACGAGTGACTGACAGTATAAAGAAACAGTTTGGCTTTTATACAGGCACATAAACAAGTCGCAGTGGTATTATCAGTTTCTGAGCAGCCAGTTTCAACCGGCTGCTTGCAAGACCAACTTGTTATATTTTCATGGCCAAAGTTAATCATAGAAATTGATGGAGTACATTGGGTTATATGAGTTCACAGTCACACAGTTATACAGTAGTTTGAAATCATAAAGAGCATTTAATCATAACATTATTGTAATTTTACAACATGTTAAATAAGTCACTAATGACATCTTGCACCACGGATTAGCTAATTTTACCAAACATGGAGGTGCTGGAGCTCTAGAAGCAGATGAAGACGTGCTACAAAACCGAACATTATTACTGTAATAATGTCCTGTAGCTGTGCGTCCACACGTTTCCCTTTTTAATTTCACCCAAAGTGAAAGCAAAAGGAAACAAAGATGTCAGGCTAACGCTATAAAAGAGCCAAGTCAGAAATGCTGAATGTACAGAAGTAAATTGTCGGTGGAGCCAAAGCATTTGGCATCAGGGGGCATTCAGAATCAATGGATGAATTATTGATACGCTCCTTCCCCCATGCTTAGATAGGCACACTGAGCAGGGCAGCACAGGACTCACAGTGAGGTGTTCTGCTGTTTTCTGCTTCATATCTGGACACAAACACACACTCCAGTGGATGTTTTCAGCTGCTAAAAGAAAGAGAAAGTGTTTAATACTCTGTGTTCTTGGCTCTTTCATGAAAGCCCTAAGCACTTTAATCTTCCCCTGCCTCAATTAAAACTCCGTCCCCTCGCACTGATCTGAAGAGGGTTTGAAACTCAGCCCTGCTGCAGCCGTGCTCGGCCGTTGTTTAGGTTGTTTGGGTTTTTTTTGGTTTGTTTTTCAAGGTGATGAAGACTTTAGAAGATACAGGTTTCATTTTTCTGTTGAGCACAGGAAGGTTTCGGGTTCATGATGGTGTGTTCTGCAGGGCAAGGACGCATAGGATAGACGGATTGGTGTTGGGTTTCAGCAGGCTGACAGTTCAGGGCTTTTCAGCCGCGTAGGTTGACTTTCGGCTGCGTAGAGAAAACTTTCAGTGGGAATGACATTTAGATGCAATCTGAAGTCGGGTTAGAGAACAACAACAAAACCCAACTAATGGCAGTCAACATTTGAAGACATCGTCAATGAAAGTAATCTGAGGTTTTGTTGAACTGTCCACTAACGAAATTCAAGTCCTGGGTACTAGTCAGAAAATGCAGAGTATTGAAGTTTTGTCCGTCCAATCTGGTTGGAATATTTACTTTAATTACTGATAGGTGGTAAATCAGCCCTTAAGGGTGCTGATCTCCATTTCCAGTGATTCTAATTTATCTTGATTTCTTAAAAATGTCGTGGAAATACTTTGAATGTTGCATTGTACCTAATTTTATCTACTCAGCTGACTCCTGGAATCTCTTCAGATTAGACCAGCTCTCTAAAGCAGGTCTATAAATGGCATCTGTGACTCATAGCCGATCAGTTAAGTGATTAAAGCCAATTTCCTGTGTTTTTTTCCACGGACTGTCCACCCACCAGAATGGGCACATTTTCAAATCCCTCTTTCACAACAAACTGTGCAACCGCAAATCACAGATCTCCATTCTCCCTGGAGGATGGACACTTTTTTTGGTTGAGCTTCAATAATAACATTTCTAGTCTCACTTAAGTGACAAAATAGATTGGTTGTCAGTGCCACAAAAGGCAGTCAATATAGCCGTCACATAAGCTGGGCAATTGAGCGTTTCTGCCAAGGAGCTTGTGAAACTTCTAGTAAGTAAAAATTTTCCAAGGTTGCGAATAGATGCCCTTAGTTAAGGTTTGAGAAGTCATGATCATGCTAAAAGAAAGCAGCATTGACACTTGATAAGAGATGCAAACAGTCGTATCGACAGAGCTGCCATTATTAATTGATCATTCAATTAGTCAATCAGTCTATGTTACTCTAATTTAGAGTCAAATATTTCAAGAAAAAAGTCCAAAATTCCTAGGTTCAAGTGTTTCAGATAAGCAAAAATCTTTCTTTTTTTGGTGTTTTGGTCTTGTGGCATTAGTATTTTGGGGTTTTGGACCTTTGATTGGACGAAATGTTAAATTTAATGACACCCAGCAGTCAGTTTTTTTAACATTTGTGACATTTTATTCACCAGTCCAAGCAACTAAAAACCCCCGAATCAAGTGTTTGAAGAAAAAAAGCCAAACATTTCTTGGTTGAAGTCTGTCAAATAAGAGAACTAACTGCTTTTGGTTATTTTGGTTGCAAAAAATCAGAAATTTGATTGCATCCAGGATGTTGTGATGGGCATTTTTCACCATTTGTGAAGTTTTATGACCAACTAATGAATTGTAAATATATATTACAGCGTAAAAGTCAGAATTATAGGCCCAGCCATCCACCTTGAGCTCCTCTCTTTACAATTACAATGGAAAGTATAACCTTGTTTGTTTTAGGAGTCTCAGAAGTTCCTCCATATCTTTCTTCTCCATATTCATTTTTGTGTGTTTTGTGTAGAAAAATCATAAACATGTTGCTTTTTTATCAAACTCTTTAGCGCTGGAGCAATGGTTGACACCTGTAGTCTTGTTGATTTCAAAGATAGATCTTTATAAATAAGGGGATATTGAAGGAGAAATAGAAAGTCAATCCTAACGGGAGGACTGCTATTGACCGGTTCGACTCAATTACTGGGTTACTTGTCTGCTGTCGGCTGTGATTTGTCTGGGAATAACTCTGAAGGATAAAGAGGAAGTAGCCACTGAGCCTCACTGTGATGCAGCTGAACAGGAAACAAATGAGTCAAGCTTGAAATCTTCATGTGTGCTCTTCAGTCTGATCTTGACGCTTTTGCTTAGAATGCTGAGACGAGGGTTAAATGGAGGGTTTGGTTTAGTCAGGATGGGAGTTTTTGTGCTGTGTTGGTTCAAAAATGTCCAAGAACTGGATGTCGTACATTGTCAGCTGTTGTGAACAGTTGAAGTGAACGTCTGTGTGTAGTCATGAGGAAGATTTGATGAGTGTGTTAAGATGCCTTCATTGTGACCGGAGGCCGATTTCTTCTAGCATCAGCTGTTTTTCTGAGGGTAAAGCTTTGGAAATATGTGTGTTGTATTCATGTTATTCTGAATATCAATGAATATTTTAGCATTCTGCGTCTACCATTCTAGTCTTGTGTCCGCTTCGCTTTGATACAAGTGTGTGTGCGTTTGACCCCTCCATGCTGCCTCCTTTCTTTTTTTTTTTTTTTTTTTTTTTTTTTTTTTGGACGGCAAACAACACAGATGGTCTGTGAGGATGACACCCAGACGTCACCATGGCGACCGAGATCCTTGCCGCCAAAAAGAAAAACCTTTAGCTGAAAACATCTGAGGCAACATCTCAGGCTCTGGCAGCATATTCTCCCACTGCCGGCTCTGGTTTTTATCCGTAAAGCGATAAGTCGGAGCGTTTCGCCCCCACATTTGACAACAAACAGGAGCACTGTGATAGCACTTATGTGATTTTCCTTTTCAAGAATATGATAAGTCTACTGAAGCAGTCTGCCACTTAGAGTTGTGCTCCGTTGGTGCGTATAATGTCAGGGTGTGGCTATTCCCTGTACAGCCACGATTGTGTTGTTTAAAGGGGTTTAAAGGTGGAAGGCTCCAAGAAAAAACCATAATGAGAGAAGAAAGAGCTGCAGATATAAAACTGCAAAGTGAAAGGAGGAAAGATGAGTTTAATGGGCGTTTAATCTCAGTTTAATGCAACCACTGATGCAGTAGATGTGTCCTCATATCAGGATCTAACTGATGAATGCTGAGCAAAGTGGAGGCAATCTGTTTTTATGGTGCGACCCCATGAGGCCCTTCACTGGCCCCCTGTTGTGGTAAATAACACAATAAAGGAGCATGTAGAGCAATCATAATCATAAGGTTAAAGCTCTAAATTAAGTCCTCACAATAGATGGTGATTAGTGCAATCAAAGGAACTGGACTTTTTCTTCAAGCATGGCATTTACTTGGATTGTAATCATATGGGCTGCAAACAATCTGACCCCCAACCTTATTTAAAGAGCATGCAATAAAGAGCAATTGTTATTTATTGAAAAGATCATGTCTACAACTAGGAAACGTAGGGTTAATGTAATATCACATTAACCCTCCTGTTGTCTTCATTTACGAGCACCAAAATATATTGTTTCCTTGTCTGAAAAAAAACCCCAAAAATTCAGCAAAAAAATTTCTCCAAATTTCAGAAAATTTGCAAAACCTTCAGGAAGAAAATTCCAATAATTCCTTAAAATTTTTCCTTAAAAGTTTTATTAAAAAAAACAAAAACAAAAAAAACAACCCAAATTTGGCAAGAAAATTCTTGTAAATATTTTCAAAAAATGAGTAAAAATCTTCCAAAAAAATCCTAAAAATATCTAAAGTGATTCCATATATATCAGTAAAACTTCTAATATTTTCTTTCAGAACATTCACAAAAAAATCATCCAAAGTCCAGTGAAATTCGATGGATTTTGATTGATTTTTTTTTGTGAATGTTCTTAAAAAACTTTTTTTGCAAGATATATCCCATGGACTTCAAAAGTCCCTTAATTATATATTGAGCCAAATATAGTCATCAAATCTGTCGTGATAAGAAAACTAAAGCAAATAATAGTAAATTTATGGATGAAATTTAGCAAAAGTTCTTGAAATAATGGGTCTTCTTCGTCAATATAAGAATAAATCACAACTGGTGCTGCCAGATTTCCCAAGCTCTGGTTAGCTTAGTAATGAAAATGAGCTTCAAGACTTGGCTACATTAGGTTCAGTGCAAACTCTGTTGAAGATTGTTGGATATTTCATATTTCATCATTTCATCTCATTTTCATCACTAGATTTCTTTAATTGGAACAGTCGTATCATTTCTACTGCCCAGCCTTCACATACTCATTCTCATTAACCTTGCACGTTTCTGCAGAGACTCTAAGCGATGGATTGAGCCAAACTGCCAAACCCTGCTGAGTGCCAGGCCTGCATTAGCACTACATTGATGTGTAGTGACAGGTTTGAAAGCCAGCTATAGGCTGGAGTGGGAGTGCTCAGTCTAAGCAGGTGTCTCCTGTCTCACTTTATGGATGGCCAGAGATTATTTATTGATGAGATGATCTATCCATTAGTAATGTCTGGGGACTCTGGGGTGGCACATGGATCAATGGAGCTTCTCTGGTTCAGGTGATGTGAGGTGTTTGGGCAAATCTGAAGGTTTGGCCTCAGGCAGAGGTCGTAGTCTTGAAGACCTCTAGGGCACTGAGGGTGTTTTGTGAGGGTTCATGTTCCAGATGGTTCCCGGGAGAAGTTCTTTAATTGAACTTGGACGTTTGGTAGAATGCAACTCCTAACTTCTAGACATCTTAACTGGCTGTACTTTAATGCCTTTTGAACCTCACCTTTAAAAGATCTAGACAAAATAAAGGTCATAAATACAAATATGTTGGTTTCTGCGTGTAGATTTCCATTTTCTTTCACCTTTACTCATCATCTATTTCTGCCTGGCAGTTTATCACAAACCACATTTCCACATCTCGCTCCTTCCCTTTTGTCAGTTTTTAAGTTTCCTTATTTTCTTCAGTTTGTTTCAGTTTCTCTTCTTTCTGGCTTGTTTCCATGGCACCTGTGATCTACATCCTGCCTTCAGACACACAGACAAACTTTCCTGAATTTACAATTCAGTCAGACAGTGATGCAATTCCTTTATAAGTTTACTTTTGTCCACCACAACAATAACATTAAAGTCTATCTATCTAAAGTCACGTAGCATAAGTAAATGCTGGTGTGGTTTGAATGAGAAAGCGCCATCGTCTTTGGTCAGCAGCAGCTCTAGTCGCCTCCACGATTCCAATTCCTGTGATCTCTTTGATGTCATCAAGCCACCTCGCTGCAGGTCTACCTCTCTCTCTTTCCGTTAACCATCCCTTGATTGCTTTCTCGAGGTAGTGATATCTGCTAGCATGACCAGAGTAGCTGAGTTTCCTTGTGATAGTGTTAGCCAGCAGTGTTTTTTCAAATCCTAGCTCCTGGAGTACAGATGCATTCAAACTCTCATATGAACTAACTTTGGCCAAAAGTAAATGCAGTGGATGGCCGGGTCCTTCTGCATCGATGGAGTCGCTGGATGGCCACTGTTGACTCTCTGGAGTCGACGCCCTTAAGATGGATTTTGTTTTTAGTTCCATCAGTGTGTCCAGCTTCCCTCCTCACCCATCTCCAAGAGACTGGTGGGGGCATCGGTTCAGTTGCCGACAATCCGACTCTGAAACAGGTTTTACTGGATTACAGGTTACCCAGTAGCAAGTCACCAGACCTGACCTGACAACAACAACATTAAAGTGAAGAAATTAAATTGAAGTGTTCTTAATGGAAGCAGCATGACATTGTAATTGTAAAGGGAGGAGGTTGGGATGGATGGTTGGGCATTTAGCAATTCAGAATCATCACTTAATAAGTTCACAATTGGTGAAAAACACGCTTCCCAACATCCTGGATGTCATCAAACTTCATATTTTGTCCAACCAAAGATCCAAAAACCCAAACATAAAAAAAGGTATTTGTTTTTACATAGTCCCTCTTTTCACAGGCTACAAAGTAATTGGACAAACTAATATAAAATTTAAGGATTATGTAACTCTTTCACAGTCATTGATTGACTGGAACCCAAAGATATTACTAAATGCTGACTTAATCTCTCAAAATGCTTCATCAGGACTTCACCTGCTGCTCATTTGTAGATCTTTCTGCCTTCATTTTTTGTCTTTACTAAGTTAAAATCTACAGTTCTTGCATGTCTAGATTGCTTTATTTCAAACCCATCGTGGAGGTTTGCAGTGACAAAATTACAAAAATAGTTCTGGACCTGACTGTATCAAACAAGTGCAAAGGACAATACTCCTTCACCTGTCAGTTGGATTCATTGTTATTCTATAAATAATCTGCCAAATTGCACTTTTTACAGTGTTTAGCAACTTAATGATGCTGTCGATGTTGCACCTGATACATCCAGGTTTGACTAAAACTCCCTGGGTCCTTTGATGTTGAAAATCCAGAGGTAAACTTATAGAATGTTGTGTTAAACGATCAGGATTTTCTGAGGAAAGGGAAATCTGATCTTATGTAAAACACTCCACTTTAACTGCAGTAGTGGGAACAACTCATTGAACAAACCTGGCAATCAGCGACAGGAAACAAATGGAATGCGATACGACTCCCCTGTGCTTTGTTCTCATCCATCACCCTTAAACGGGAGTGAAATTTAACCCGGTGAGGTTGCAGACAATGATTAGCTGTGATCGCTGTGCATCCGAGCGCATCAACCAACACTGTAACACTGAACGCAGGTTTGTTTTCGTTGCCTTTCTCATGTCGCTGATTCACGATTAGGCAAGTATAGAAGAATCCTATTAAGTTGGGAGGATTGATCTGAATAGGACGGTGTAATTCCAGCTGGATGAGAAAGTGTATGAGTTGTTACAGTTTTGGAAAACCCCAATCTGGAAATAGAGATGAAGGAGTAAATAGTGAGTTAAAAGGATCTGTTTCAGACCTTGTTTGAGATCCTGTTTGCCTTTGTAATAATGCAGATTGATGTAGATGTCTGCCATCCACCCAGAACCCCAGATCATTTACTGAAGAGGGTGAGGATAAGTTCAGTGGCAACGACTTGTTAAGACACGTCTGTAAAGATACCAGGGCAGAGAGAGCAAAACCACAGCTTAAATATTGGGAAAATATTATTGGATTTGAGCCTAGGCAGATATCATGGGTGTAGAAGGAACGAAAAGCATGGATCAAAAAACTTATGTTGATTCTGTCATCTGGACAATAATAATTTTGATGCTTTCCTACTATAAGATGATTTTTTTTAATAGCTATGAATCTGACTGAGAGCTTGAGGTCACTATATGAACACTCATTTAATTGCAACTTATCAATCATGATGTAGTCCTGCCCTGAGGTATACCTGCTTTAATGTCTATTTTACTCTAAATGGGACCATAATGTACAAAATTAATATCATGCCATGCTGAAGGAGACTCAAAACAAGCAAATGAGGTCATAAAATCATTTGGAAAGTGTTTTTTGAGGTAGCAAATCAAGGGAGAAGTAGGGTCATTTTCTCATAGACTTCTATATAATCGGACTTCTATTTGCAACCCCCTGCTGGCCATTAGAAAGAATGCAGGTTGATGACATTGCTGAATTAGCTTCCCTTTCCAGTTCTGCAGGCTACATCATCTCTATGACTTCAGTGCACTATATATAAAACATTGGCCACTATTAGCGGCTACTCATACCAGACCTAAAAAAGGTAACTGTAGAGTGTAGTGAACTCACCAAGACTCTTTTATTGCTTATACATTCAGCTTGTTAATTTCTAATAAGATTGTGCTCTTCTTTCAGAAGTTACATAATCTTGATTTCAAAACAAAGGCGTAGCTTTTAATTATGCGAGAAGCCATGAATTGGGAACTGTGTGGGAGTAATTGCTCTATATTTGATTTTCTGACTGTACATTGTACATTATTTATAACATACAATGCAGAATGGGGTATTTTATTGCAGAGGTAAGGATGATTTAGCCTCCTGGATGGAAGTGGGTAACTATTGACCTGAGGCCAGTCTCTGTTATTGGTGTGTGTTTTGCTGATATTCCAGCCATCCATCAGCCTTGGTAGAAAATCTATGCAGAATAAATGAGAACAGATTTTAAAAGCTGCTTTTTTGTTATCTAATGGTAGCTTTGAGTTTTATTCTCCAGGCCTTATCACCTAGAGCTCTGTTAGTAACACAATGAAGAGAAAGACTCCCGGTGTAATTAGAACAGAAAAGTTACAGGCTCAGGTCTGATCCCAGAGAAAAGATTTCAAAGCACACCATCCCACAAATGACCTTAATTCAACTTGATTAAAAAGCGTACTGTGTAACCTTTGCCTTTCAAACTGAAGACAGGTGTGTGTGTGAGTTTGGTTTTTAATAATCCCCCAGTTCCTCACACTCATGTCACCCTCACATACATTTCATACTTTAGAAACATAGCGGAGTTTATTAGATTTCTAGCACCAATTCACTTCTATCCAATGTGATCTGAAGGCCATGACTCCATCTAAAGCAAATTCATATTTATATCCTTGATGACATGATGCAGAGGGCACCACCGTAGATAATAGAAGTATCATAACAATCACTGCAAGTATTAAGAGGGGAAAGTTACACAATCCTGTTTGAAAAAACAAAAACATCTTTTACTAACTGTGTGACAGAATAATTGGACTAACTCCAGCAATGATGAAAACGAGACACAGAATAACAGAAACGAGACAAAAAAAACGACAAAAACAAGACAAAAAAAATGACAGAAACGAGACACAAAATGACAGAAACGAGACAAAAAATGAGACAGAAAATGACAAAAATGAAAGACAAAATGACAAATACGAGACAAAAAACGAGACCCCAGCATTCCTTTAAAGCTTGAATTCCTTGTGTGGTTTAATAAGGTGCTATAGTCAAGCTGACCGTAGTTTCTTATCAGGGTTGACAGTATTTAGCATCAGTGGATGTGGATGTCAAGAGTCACCTTCAGGGTCGTCTAATGCTGATCAGGACAGGGTTTGATCAAGCCGTTTTAATGAAAGACACTTAAGGCAAATCCCTGTGAGAAATGGGTCAAGTGAATCCAATCCAGGCCCGGAAAGTAGAATAATTAGTAGAAAACTTAATGCAGAGATGAGGCACTGCATTAAAACCAGGTGATAGGTGAAGTGAATAGCATTGATCATCTCATTATGATGTGACGTTCTGTTGGGGAACCTTGGGTCCCGGTATTCATTTGGATGTTGCTTTGACACATACTCAGCTATAATTGCTGCAGACCAAGAAACACCACTTAGTGGCACTGACATTCCCAGTGGTGGTGGCCTTTCCCAGCAGGACGCTGTGCCCCACAACACGTCTAAAACTGCTCAGGTACAGCAAGAGGAACATGATTGATAGCTCAAGATGTTTACAGAGCCTAAAACCTTTCTAGATCTCAATCCATTTGAGCATCTGTGGTATGTGCCGGAACAAACATTTCTATGGTGGCCTTAACAGGCAACACACAGGACCTATAGGATCTGGTGTTCTGGTTCCAGACACCATAAGACACCCCCAGAGATCCCCTGTCCATGCCTCAGTGGAGCAGAGCTGCTTTGACAGCATACCAAGGACCCACACAACATTAGGCAGGTGGTTTTAATGCTGTGGCTGCTCAGTATGTATTTTTGGGCAAATAAAACTACCTTTTTAACATTAGTTAAAGGTTGTGGTATTTGGTAAATACTCAAACTACATGTTGATGTTTTTAGTGTTTAATCCAAACCCTCCATTGCCCTTAAAAATCTGGTAGACGAAAAATGAACCGTTGCCTCTTGTGTCTTTTGCTCTACATACCCCACCATCCATGACACCTTCTTGCCACTGTAGCTGTTTTTTTCTAGATTGAGATTTTTTTTTTGCATTTTTTTCTCGAACTATAGCATTTTTGGTACATTAGAAGTCCATAAATGTGCTGGAAATGGATTCTCTTCAGTTCAGTTTTATTTATATAGAACCTAGTAGTAAAATGAAGACCTTACAAAATTAAACAGAGAAACCCAACAGATTCCAATTTTCCTTTGGATTCCCTTTGAAAAACAATTTTCCAATGGTGCTAAAGGTTCTGAAATAAATTCATCTTTTTACAAGTTAGTTGGACCTGTAGGATGCATCCTGGTCGCAAAGGAAAGGTGCAACCCAATTTCACCAGTCCATTAGTTACTGTACAAAAAAAAAAAAACTTTGTAATGCTGATGTAAATGTAAACAGTGTAACAGTTATCAGATTTCATGGATTTATTTACGTCCCCACTCACTGTTAAAGCAGCCATCGGTTGTAGGGTAATGGGGATTCTGCATTCCATTGGCATAAACTGTAAAGACGTTCCTTCACATTTGCATTCTGTTGTGTCGGCATTAACCTTATTTGGATTCCATTCCTGTAGCATTATGTTTCAATGGCATTGTGCTGGCTTGCTGCAGAGGAAATATTCCATTTTTTTAATGGCTTGTGTATGCGTTTTCTTCATACGCGAGTCTGACACATTTATGGTTATTAGTGTCCAAGTAGATTTCTGTTCTGTATAAAGAAGCTTTTGTTGTGGCATACTGAGTAAAATAAAGCCAATAAAAAGATTTAATGGACGGCACAAGCAAGTTTATTAGATTTGAAGCAAACAGTAGATCAGCTGGATATGGTTGTCACTGGCTGACGGTGTTATAGGTGATTTTGGTATGACAGAGCTGCTGGAACAGTGTAAAGAAAGGGGTAGGGGTATCGATGGATGAGGATTCAAGATTGGGGGGAAGGCTTTTAGCTCAGCCGAGTGTAAAGGTGAAGGGGGAGGGGATGATAGACTTAATGTTGGTCTTTAACATACAGCATACAGCAGTCATTCTCCTTAGGATGTTACACGTGTAGGCAGCACATATGCTGCCAAGATGGTGGATCACTGGTTTTCTGGCAACAAAAATGATGCCCCAATATTTTTCATGTAGCACCAGTGACAGTAAGGTGTTGGATTGATCGATCTTTGCTAGTTATTAGGCGTCCTGCATTAAAAGGACAGAATAATGTAAAAAAGAGAGAGAGACACTTAAAAGAGAGATGATTACATGCTATATTGAAGGACTTGCTTCTAATTTGCAAATGAAATCTTTCAATTCGACTTGAACTGGCCTTTAAACACTGCTTATAGATGTACAGACTTGCCCCAGAGAGGCTTAAGACACGAGACTTGGTCTGAATTAATTGGACTATACTTTTCTAAAATAACTGGTACTGACTGGATTTCTCTCAGATGACTTGAGACCTTGGACTTGATACTTGGTTTGACCAACGTTAAACTTAAATTGCACTTAAAAACGATTCCTCTGATGTTTCAGATTTGACTCGAGACTCGATATGAGTCTTGAGTGTTGTCTTGGACTTGAATCTTTGAGTTGGATTTTTCTCAAATGACTTTCACTTGTGAGACTCCAGATGGAATATGTGAATTGAACATTGACTCAACTTAGCTCAAACAATAGAAGATCTAGTCTAACAAACATGAGTCATGAGCTGTGCTTGTCTCAAATGACTTGAGACCAAAAGTCTTTAAACAGCTCTGGTATGTCATCTTGGTTAATCTGTTTCACCTTGTCAGTTCTGGAAAGATTGCTGTCGTATTTAGGTCACAGAAGAACACAGAATTGGCATTATTATTTAGCTGCTTCCGCCTTCATTAAGCAAAGATGGATTACTGACCAGGTCGATGGGGTCGTTGCTCCTTGACAATGGGGATCTCCTAAAGATAAGGATCCTGCTGATTGTGGGCCCATTGACAAATCAAAAACATTTTTAAATACATGTGCAACCACTATTGGATGATGACTGTAGTGTGGAATGTGACCATCTCACCAGAGTGTAGTATATTTGTAATTTTCATGTATTTATTGGAAACCCGTTTGAAAGAATACTTTGACTCTATATCTGAGAGAACAACAGTGCAGGATGAAGGAGTGGTGCTTGGCTTGAAATGTCGTTCGCAGAGTGACTTTATTTTTCTGAATTCTCGCCAGTGCGGTCAAAGTTGGCAGTGTTACAGAAACAAGAGAGACTTCCTCAGGTTACCTTGACACATAGATGATCTTGATGATAGCGACTGCCATTGCTCCTGTTCAGCAGTTTTATACAGTTTCAAGTAACACATCTGACACGTACACCTCATCTCTCTGGAGACCCTTCAGTCATTTGACCTGCTGTCCTGTGGACGCATCACACCACCTACACTGAAAAACCTGCGTAGAAAAGGAAGCCACATGCAGATAGGTTTTACCACTTTCCTAACCAAGCGGGCTTAAAAGGTTTGACATTAATAAGGCCTGTCAGATTCAATGCAAGTCACTCAGAATAATTTCCCAGATTGTCTTGTTCTATACATATGGCGGGATGCTAACCTGCCATCTGTCCTGCATTTCTTAGAGGGGGAAAGCCTCAAACCTCTTATCTCTCTGAAGGTTTGCAATAAAGACAGAAGTTTGGACAGTTGCAGACAGATTATGATTGGAGGATGCACCTAAGGCATGCTCATTAGTTGTGTCTTTGCTGAAACATTTCATTCTGCAGGGGTTCAGGAAGTTGTGTCCAAAGTACGAACTTTAATTACTATTTTTGTGAAACTGTATTATATCTTGGTAATGCTTTTTATATACTTGTGAAGTCGGTGCTGATAATATGTTCCAGTGATAGACACTATTAGATGCAATTAGAATATTGTTCCGTAGCATCTTGAAGAGTTTCCCTTTAATGCATTGGATGCAAACTGTTATTCAAAATGCATTTAAAAGTGCAAAATCTTACTGCATTACAAACCCCACTTACCTTGATAATAGACCCCTTTACGTCCCATTGCTTTATCCATCCATGCAGGTTTCCCAAGGCACGCTAGTCCGCCGCCAACTGGGACTCCCGTTGCCTTTGTCCACATCCCTCGGCAGATGTCCCATATTTTGTGCTGTAAAGACTTGTACTTCCACTTCAGCAGTGACCTCCTGGTGGTCTGCTCTGAGGACTGACTGACTTGACGTTGGGTTCTCATGGTGGTCAATATGGTGGTCTATGTGGTGATACCTGGTCCGAATCAGCCACTCACTGTATTGGCTTCACCCAGTCACCTCTTGTGCCCCTTTCATTATCAATGTTGACTGAAATTAACCCTTTGAGGCACAACATGAGTCAAAAGTGACCCAAATCCAATGGAAAATGAGTATCTCCTGACCCATACTGTGCAACAAGAGGTTAAACATTTAATCTTTTTTGCTCAACCACAATCTACACTGTGCTCCATACATGTGCATGCTGTAACGTGTATAGAATTTACTGTTGAGGACTGGTCCCTTGATGTTTAAAGGTTCCTGAGATACAGGCTCCATGATTATTGACCCATGAACAGTGTAAAGGACAGCAAAGAGGCTGTTACCCAGCAGCCCTCTGTGCTGTAGAGCTACATGACGTAACCATTCAGGCCAAATCAGCCTCTGACCAGTGCTTGCAGATACCAGTGTTTGACCTCAGCCTCACCACAGACTGCAGGCATGGAGACCACACACACCCCCATCCCTGGATCAAAAGACTTTCATTTAGTAGCCCTGACCTCTGCAGCAGCTCGCCTCTCCCCCCAACTTCCTGATTGAAGATTGACCTTTCTGTCCAAGCTGGGGGGGGTTCTCTGGGGATTTGTTGAGATTTGCTGTGGTTTGAGATTCAGTTTGTTTTGTTATTGGACCTGAAGACTGAGTGGAAAGGATCAGAGGCCGTTCTGTTTTGATTGTATCCTGATCCCAGTCTCATATGTTGTTATTTTCTACTGTTATTTGTAGTGTTTCGAGCTTTGAATCACAATCCTCTGGCTTGCGTGTTGGCATGTGTGTGATTGTGTGCCTTCAGAAAGCCTGGGCCGCTGCGTTCAAAGACCTCATCTTGTTGGCCTGAGGCTGGGAGCTCAGGTGGAGAGATAAACAACAGAGGTGGATACAGAGTGTAAGTGTGTTTCTTCTCCCTAATGTTCCCTCAGAGTTTTGGTAAAAATAGAATCTACAGTGTGTGCCAGACATATCTTGATGTTTTACTCTGTCTTGTTGAAGATGTCTCGAGGATTGACTGTTTTGCTTGTGTTTGGGTTTGGAAAAGTGTAGATCCATGTCCTCCAATCCTCTGATATGACTTAATAAATGCTTTCCTGTTGCATTAAATATTAATGACAGAGTAAGGAACAAACATTCTCCTTTCCTATTGAACCCCAACAAACCCAACAAAGAGCAAAGACAAAAACATAAATTCACAAATCTTGTAGTTTTTGTTAGATATTGAAAACATTCAGGCATTTCACTTTGATTGTAAACTTTGGATAAAACCAGTGTTTTTCCAGAAAGAATGTAATCGCTCTAGCTACAGTTGCTCTCTGCTGACAGATACTCAGCTCCCAGCCTGTGTTAGCATTTGAAAAAGCTAGCGTAGCACTAGCATAAGCCTCTGGTAGCTAACTAAACTGGACAGCCTTCATATACCTCTATATCGCTTGATGCTGCAGAGTTCATCAACACAAGGAGGTGTGTTGTTAAACACACCTGTAACTCCTACGCAGGAAACTATAAGCGACTTCCCTGGTGGCAAAATCAGGTACTACAGCATAAGTACAAACCATTTTCTGATATACATGGCTCTAATCTTCTGCCTTATCAGTAAAATATATGTAATGAGTCAAAAATACTAACAGCAATTAATTGCTTGACAGATAATAATTAACATCTCTATACTGAATGTACATTATTTACCTTTTTTCAGTGTTTTATTTCAAAGCAGTTACACACTGATGAGCCAAAACCAAATAACCACCCCACCTTAACACTCTGTTGCTTCTTGACATGCTGCCAAACAGCTGTGACCTGCCAAGTCATGTCTTCGACTAGACCTCTGAAGGTGCCCTGTGGTATCAGGCACCACGACGGTAGCAGCAGATCCTTGTAACTTGCACATTTAGACCTGATGAAAATGGCTAGAAATAATTAGACAACAAACTGAAACCAAATGACTTACTGGGTAATGACTGGCCCAGAAATGGCTGCAGCATTTGAGACGGTAACATGTTTACTTTCATTCTTTGGCCTAGTCTTTCTTTTCCTTAATCTTTCCATTAATCCATCAGCCTCACTCCTACATCTTCAACTCCTCTACTCCATCGTACTATTTTTTTTCTTCATGCCTCTTTACACTTTCCCTTTTTCCCTCCCTCCTCCCCTCGTAGTCCATCTGTGTGTTTGGAAGCATGAAGCCATGAGGCTTTAATGACAGTCTAGCCCACAGTAGTTGGGCTAATCCAGTTAGCTCGGCTCTGTTGCGGGGCCCATTCACTGCGCCTCACCACCAACTTCACCTTTTGTTTCTGGTAATCCCGTTGGCACTGCTTCACCACGCGTTACACTCACACAGGCGTCTGTACTGATGCACCTCGGTTTTATTGTCGCCCTTCACGTACAGATGAACACTCGCACACAGGGAGAGGCAGGACATCCTGCTAAATCTGTTGCTTTGGAGTAAAAACCTGAATGTCCCCCCCTGCAGATTAAGAACGCTTGAGTGACACCTCTCGCTGTGTAACATGATAAAGCAGTAGTGCGACTGGGAGTGAGTTACATTGAAAAACCCATCTCCTGTTTGATTTGCTTATCGTTTGCCAACACACCCTGTCATTCAGCCATCAGTGGATGTTGGTCGTGTCCTGAGCTTGTTTTTTATGGCAGATTTACTCTTGTCTTGTCAATCATGCGGCTACTGTTGAGACAAAGCTTCCCTTTGTCAGGACTGAAAATTGGACTCGCAGTGAGAACAGAGAAATTCTGTGTTGCCTTAATGCCATGTTCATTTTTATTCATACAGCTCATGTGACTCGGTGGTTCACTGGGCTGGAGTTTGTTAGCGTTCTGACAAGTCCGGATTGCTACTGAATGTATTTATTAAATGCAAAATGGCATAAGAATGCACCAGAACAATTTCCTTATCATAAATTTTCTTCAAAGCTGTATGTTCATGACAGTGTATTGTTTGTTTCAGTTGGAGCCACACCAAACCATGTAAGCACTGGAACATCTGGAACAAAAATGTCTCTAGTGTTTTCTGATTTTTCATTATAAAAGCTCAGGGGGCTCTTTGGCAAACAACTGTCAACACAAGGAAGACTGAAGACTAAGACTCGCCAGTGTTCAACTGACACGCAATCGCCTAATCTGACACAGTGACCATCTGGACGGACAGAAATATTATGTAGTCTGATCCTGGTGGATGCTGTCGGGCTAGAAATGATTAAATTTGGGGTTTTCTGTGATTTAGATTTTTAACAACTGTCAACTGAAAGCAGACTTTGGATGAAAGAAACTTCCACAGAAATCCCTCTGGCATTAATGTAGTCTATTTGAAATTGGTAGGTCCAAGGTCCCAGTATGATTTTATTCAGACTAGACTCTTAAGACTCTTGGTTCTGCACCAATTGATGTTTTCCATAAACAAAGCTTTACATATTAAAGTGCGAAATGGTAGCATTAAACTAGACACTCAAAGATCAGAAACAGTTCTTGAAAAACGAGGATTTTAATTTAAATCAGTAATGCAACATCAGAAGAAACCTATGTTTCTATTAAACCCTTTAACAAAATATATATTAAACAAAGTGCAATGTGTACATGGTGGAAACCGTACAAGCAAAGCAGTTATTTTCTTCTTAATGTACTTTTGTTCTCTGACTTTTGTAGTAGCTTCAAATGTGAAAGCATACAGCACAGCTGTAGTCTTTAGCTTGTCTTGACTATGAATTTACCACTTGATGTTGCAATAATGAATAGCTGCAATTTAGGGTATGTAGCCAAAATGGGCCATGTTTCAGTCACCATTTCATTCTTGTTTCATTGTCTCACAATAGAAACAGAAAAAAAATGTAAAGAGAACAGCTTGTATAAGCATTAACATGGACATGCCTCAAGGAAAGTACACTATATTGCAACTTGAGTGTTATTTCTGTAACTTTGGCCATCAGTTATGTCAGTCCCAATAACACTGTAATATCCAAGGTAATTTAACACATCACATACAATATTAAAATCAAAATGAAGATACAACTTTGCCAAGTTAGCAACATCTGTATTCAGCAATGATGAAGGCAAATATAAGGTCAATAATTATCTTGTCCTATAACATATAGTTTTGCCATTCAGCTTTGCTTTTTTTTTCTCAAAAACTGGTTCTGTTCTGTGGTTTGAATCTATTCTTAGACCTATATCACATTTTTAAATCTTGAATTGGCTTGAAAAATCCAGTGTTGTGGGAGCCAAAAGACCAGATAACCAGAGCTGTGAGAATAAAGCATACACTGAACTGTAAATATTCCAATATAAGAAGGATTTAAGGTCCACTTTTTTGCATACTGCAATCAAAATAGTCAGTAAAATATCAGATTTGTGCTCCAAAACGCATCTATAACTCCTTAATTCTGTAGAATAGCAAGCAATGAAGAAAAGTCATGGTTCTTTAACAATGGTATGAAATAATTTTCAATGCTGTAATGATTAAAAAGTCACAAGGATGCCCATTTCCTGACTCAATTTCATTTCTAGAGTCCCTGACACAGTTCTCACAAAATCTTAGCCAAGTAAAAATGCCCCCCCAAAAAAATCAAAGGCGACAACATGAAATGGCTAAAAACATTCAAACGTGCCGCTCCGCCACTGCTGCAGTCAGCTGATTGGAAGAATTTTAATGCACTTGACAACCGTGACAACACAATCTTGGCAGCGGTCGTGTGCGTACGTGTTTTGACCCATGCCGTTGGGTGTTCGCATTCCAGAAACCGTGCGTGTCACTGAATTAGATTCAGAAGGAAGCGCCTGGCAGGATGAATCGAAGCTCACTGTCAAACTACAAGGCCTGTCATACATGTGAGAGCATCGACGCTCCGCCAGCAACAAAAAGGGGAAAAAGGCCGGTCTATTCATCGACGCAGAAAGATCTCCTTGTTACGCAAGACCTTCCACTGCACCTCGCCTTCTTTCACCCCTTATTGCTTCTCGGAAGTGACAGAATTGGACAGAAAGACAAGGCGATGCTGTCATCTGTGTCTTGGAGATGCATTTGTTGATGTTTGGGTCATTATCAGAGTTCAAATGAAGGCGCCAGATCACAATTTAATCAACTACAATAGAGAGGTTGGAGGGCCACAGATCTGGTGTGGTGTTTTCTCCACAGCCGGAGGTTACAGACGCTCTAATTGGTGCGACTGAGACGGCTGCTTGTTTTCCACATTAAGCACCAGATTTATATTCCACATTAGCCTTTTCAGTACCGTTTCATTAGTCGCTACTACACTGGTGGGAGTTGTAGCTTCCAATTCAGTGGATTTTTTTTCAAATTTGACTTGATTAGCAGAGGTGAACCCCACGTTTGTTTGATTTTCCTTCACTTGTAAAAGGATTGTGCAATAAATGGAGTCACACGTGTGCCTGAATTCTAATTGTACAGAACGATTTGTTGCTGTAGTGACACAAAACCTGTTCTGTGCTCCTTAATAATGGTATAAACCCCTGTCCTCTGACTGTTATGAGTCTTCCAGTTCTTCCTAGTTACAATAATCCTATTAACAGGAGGATTGGAGGCAAACCAGCCAATCAGAAATGACCTTTTCTGATTCTTTGATTGGCCACGCTGTTGGAAACGTTGACAGTAGAAACCAGTGGAACCAAGTCAGATGGAGCACCTTAGATGAACTCCATAATCAAGAGAAAAGTCTTGAAATGATGCTTGCTCAAGTTAGATTTGTTTTCCATATATTTGTGCCTTAATTTGCTCTTTAAAATAGACTTTTACAGTCTTCTCTGTCAAAGTCACATCAATGAAGCCTAAAATTCCGCTTTCTCGCCTTCTACATAGTTAAAAATTTGGATTATTGACAAACTAAATTTGAAATATTGGTCACGTATTGACTATTTTTAAGTGTTCAACCTAGAAGTCCAAGCTAACAACAATAACAAAAATGTTCTGCATGTGGACACAAAAAAAGCAAACATGTGGATACCAGCCAATATTTGCATTTTTTGGGGGAAAAAAACAGAATTTTTACCTATTAAAATAAGATTGTTCAGTGCATATTGATAATTTTTGCCATAAGATTTGGATTATTGACAAACTGTATTTGAAATATTGGTCTGTAATTGACAGTTTTTAAGTGTTCAACCTAAAAAAGACAAACAAGCTAAATAGCAAAAATGTTCTGCATGTGGACACAGAAAGAAGCAAACATGGATACCAGCTAATATTTGCATTTTTTTTGGAAAAAAAAACATAATTTTTACATATCAAAATGAGATTGTTCAGTGCACATTGATAGTTTTTGCCATAAAATGCAATACAACTATATGTGCAAGGCAGAATTTGGGCACAAATAGGACTCCATGTGTGCATTTTGTTTGTTTCCATTAGAGAAAATTAAGTGTATTTCTTTGTTTTTCTTGGGTCTTGATTGATGGGGACAGTGGAGATAGAGTTGGAGATTGACATGCAGCAAAAGATGCCGGCTATGCTCAGGATATTAGCACCCATCTGGTCTGCACCCTGACCCTGCACCGTCCATATAGCGAACTACCAATTTGCATGTTATTGCCGTCTGTGATAACAGACAGCTGATTACTGCACTCACTCGTAAATCAAGCTCCATCTCAGAAACATGCAGTGAAGAAACAGCAGCATTACTTTTTTAATCAAAGCCTCCTTCTGCACTGGTGCAATAATTCACAAATAGCTGGCAGGTAATATCCACAAGGAATTGGATTCTGAAGTAATCTCACCACTTGTTGTCAGAATCTCTGTTAAGTCACCTTTGACCTCCCGTCTAATCAAACCCAGGATACTTACCTAAGTACCTAACTACCACTAGAGACATTATGGCTCGTCACAGCAGCAAAAAACAAACATTTCTGCTGTAAAAAAAGATCTTTTGATTAGTTTTAACCCTCTCCCTGCTGATGAGGGTGTAGAAGAGGGTGTTTAGATGCTAATCCGACCCTCAGTGAGGATAGAAATGTGTTCTCGTGCAGTGAGATGAATCTCTGCATCCTCTCCAGGCGTACCCGCCCCCAGCTGTAGTGTCCCGAGGCTGCGGTGAATAATCACTATCCACCCCCCTCAGCCCCGTCCCTGCCTCCCGCCTCAGCCTCCATCCATTATTCAATACCCCATGGAGGGTGTATGCAGGGTGTGTGTGTGCATGTATGGATCTACCTGAGATCACCTTTGTCTACATTTATGAATACACATGCTGGGAATTGTGTTGGTGTTCCTGAATGTGGTTGTAGGAGGTTACTGGGGCCAAATGTCAGCCTCCCTCTGAGCAGATTATCCCTGTAAGACCCAAATACAGAAAAAAAAAGAAAAAAGAAAAAAAAAATATATGTGTGTGTGTATATGTGTATATGTATGTATGTATGTATGTATGTATGTATGTATATAAATAATAATATTAAAAAAATAAAACTGTTTTATTTCTGCAGCAGTGGTTTTTACAGAATTAGATGTTTGTCATTAAAACACAGACTGAGTTGGTTGGTACAGAGTGAAAAAATGATGACATTAATGCAAGGAATGTGCCAGATTACCTGTTTTATCACAATGACATTAAGGGGAAGCTAGATGGTTCTAGTGATGTTTTCTTAGCTGTGGCGGCCCCTGCTGGCAGAAACTAACCACTGCATGAATCCTCTATAACCAACACTGGGGGACAGATGTAGAGCAGAGGTGTCAAACTCATTTTAGTTCAGCACAATGTGATCTCCAGTGGGCCGGACCAGTAAAATCACAGCATAATAATCTAAATAAACCTCCAAATGTTCCCCTTGTTTTAGTGCAAAAAAGTGCTTTCTGAAAATGTTCATATTTAATTAATTATCTTTTTACAAAACATTATGAACATCCTGAAATTTCTGAAGAAAAATGAATGCAATTTGAACATTGTCATGGCTCAGTTTATCATTTACAAATTGCAACGCACAGATCAGTTTATCTGGAACTTAATACAATATAGTATCTTATTCTATGATGAAAACAACTTTATAAATGCACAGTTTTATAAATTAGCAGTTAATATCTGCTGCCGGCTGGATCGAACCTTCCAGCGGGTCGCTTTTGTCCCACGGGCCGTGGGTTTGACACCCCTGGTGTAGAGAGTCTCTGGAGCGGTGGGTTAGTGGTGTTGTTTGTTAAAAAAATTGCATATAGAGGACAAAAAAATATACCTTACATCAATATTTTTGAGCTGTTTTATGCCATATGCTGTGTTTTCATCGGTTAGGGATTGTAGGGAAATGATTACAGTTTGTGACAGTGTAATATTGTAGGTTTGTTTCATTTTTCTCCACCACTAATTACTAATGCAGGTTCCACAGTGATCTTACTTAACTGTATTGTAACACAAAGCATGACGTTGATTTAAAATGTCGTTCAAATTTAGCCCATAATTCCACTTCCTCAAGCATCTCCTCCTTTGTTTTCTATGCCTGTTAATGTCATATTATGATCTAACTTACATGCAAATTTAATTTAATCCATCATGATGAAGACATATTTCTCAATGCAAATAAAATTTGTTTGGTTTGCTAGATGGAAAAGCTAATTTCACTTCCTCTAAGGTGCAAATAGGAAGTCATTTGAAGAGTTCTTGTTCCATTAAAGGTCCAGTGTGTGTGGTTTTTTTCAATTCTCAGCTACTTCAGCATTGTTTGTAGATATAAGTTGCTCGTTTTAAGGTAAGGAAAGGACGACAATTCTTATTTTCAGGTGATTATGCATCAAAGATAACAAAAGAATGAATAACAGCTTCTGTTTCTGCCTGTAGATCCCCTAAATTCTACACTATGGCGCTTTAATCGGCTCTTTTGGGATAATAATGGTTGCCACTGATGCAGTTTTTTTCTTAAACCTTTGATGCACAACATGGGTCAAGAGATACCCATTTTCCATTGAATATGGGTGACTTTTGACCCAAGTTGTGCATCAAAAGGTTAATAAAGATGACAGTTCCTACTGGAGCCACATTCTTGTCACATCTGAACATGACAAAGCCGGATGACTGATGGTGTCAATGGTCTTGTTGGGTCAAGGACAGCGATGCCACAAATGGCCGTGAGTCACTTCTAAACCATATTTCATAAGGGAACACTGCCTTGCTACTGTAGTACTTGTAGCTTCTGCTGTGTTTGTTAAACTGAGCTGGAAGATGTGGTGTTAGGTGACCTTTTTAGTTCATGTTTTCCAATGGAATGTGGTCAAACTGTATCATTTAGACCTTAAGTAGTCTAGTCTCTTTCCTTCTCATTGGATTCCAGCACAGATTGCATTTTAATTCCATTTATAAATGGGCTGTGTGGTCAAGAAACCCTCATGTCTTTGGTAACTTTGTAAGTTTATGTAGTTGTCTCTTTGTTTTTCCTTATGAATGTTGTTTTGTTGCTTTCAAATACCAGTTGTATGGTGCAGTGCTAATCAAGTCTTGAACTTTACCTTGGGTCTTTAGTGTATAGTTGTACTTCCCAGATAAAACTGTATCTTCTGGAGTGCGGCAACAACTGTAAAGTGTCATTGCATAGGTGAAATTTAGAACCCCAGCGATACACAAACACATTTCGAAGATATAACCCGATTTTAGCAACGTTTTCAGTAGTTGCTACCCGTTTTCCTGAAGTTCTAATGAGACTGTCATGATCTATTTGACCTCTACATCTATTAGAGAGTCCACAGAGATGGAGTGGATGTAATGATGTGATTCATGGATCTGTTAACGCGATTATAGCAGTAGCTCGTGACAGGAGTAGATCAGCAGCCTTATATAACTGCATCCCATAGATCCTCTTATTAAAGCCATACATCCAGAATGATGCAAAATGTCAAACTTACATATCATATTGATAATAATAGCAATAATTTTGACATTTTCTTACCAATCTAAATGTGCGACACTCTACACTTTATGTACATATGCATAATATATATAATTCACTGTCACTGACCTATTCTGCTATCTATGTTTGGTTACGTAATCACTCCGAACACGAATCTTGGAAATAAACAGCAGCTGTGAGCTCGACGTGTGATGAGCACACAAACGCATACTGACCTAGTCCCGGTTAAACATGCACCACTGCTCACATATGGTGTAGGAGATGATGGATGGGGTGTGGAGGTAGCCAGATGTTCCGTCTTAGGAAGGGATTTACCGTTCGGAAGATATTTATCCTTCATAGGCATGATAGTCCTTTTTTCTACAGGTAGCCATGGAAGCGTCACACTACAGTTTATTGTTACTCCATCGAGGAACGGTGGGTTATTTGACGATTGACGTTCGTCCGTCTGTCTGTCTGTTAGCAACATTACTCAAAAACAGACCAATGGATTTGGATGAAATTCACAGTTGCAGTCCCCTCAGGATAAGCTTTAAATCTAAGACCCTCTTTGTGAAGCTCTAAGAATAGCAGCAGCTATTTTCAGAATTTTATTTTACACGTTGTGAGCAGTAATGAGCAACACGTCCTCTAAGGGGGTTGCTGTTTTTATTGAATTAATGACCTCATACATTCTGCCACTATTTAATTCATTATCTCTCTGATATCCATCACTTTGAATGACATTCCTGACTAAAACTAAAGGTTGAAGAGCGTCAGTGTAACCCCAGATGCATGGCGTGATACAACAAACCTCCTAAACCCTATAAATCCTCTGCAGCGGGACGGGCGGTTTTTGATTAACAGGTTGGCTAAACACTAATCTGTTCCTGAGATATGGAGGAGAATTTACTCTCCACTCAGCACTTACTGGGGTTTAAAACCAGCAGGAGTTCCTGTGGCCTGTTTACTTGGTGGTAGAAGTTGTCGATTGTGTACATACAACAACAATTACTCAGAAAACCTGATTTAAACACTAAAAACAACATAGTAATGACATGATCTTGTCTCTCATCATTTTGTGTCTTTATATGATAATTATCTGTCTCACTGAGTCATTTAGTGTTTGTCTGTGGTCATTTTGTGTTGTTTTTTTTGTCATTTTATGCATTTTTGTGGTCATGTGTCTTTTTGTGGTCGTTTTATGTGTCTTTGTGCTCATTTTATGCATTTTTGTGGCCTTTTCAGTCTGTTTGTGGTAATTTTAAGTCTTTTTGTGCTCATTTTATGCATTTTTGTGGCCTTTTCAGTCTGTTTCTGATAATTTTAGGTGTTTTTGTGGTCATTTTGCAAGTTTGTTTGCATTTTGTAGTTACTTTGTGTGTCTCTCATCATTTTGTGTCTTTATATGGTGATTATCTGTCTCAGTCATTTCGTGTCACGTTTTGTCATTTTGTGTGTTGTTATGGTCATGTTGTGTCTTTTTGTGGTTGTTTTATGTGTCTTTCTACTCATTTTGTCTCATTTTTGGTCATTTTCAGTCCGTTTTGTGGTCATTTTGTGCATTTTTGTGATCATTTTGCACCCCTTTGTGGACGTTTTCAGTCTGTTTTTGGCAATTTTAGGTGTTTTATGGTCATTATGTGTCTCTCTGGTCATTTTGCAACTTTTTGTAGTTATTTTGTGCGTCTCTCGTCTTTTTGTATCTTTATTTGATAATTATATGTCTCATTGAGTCATTTTGTGTTTGTCTGTGGTCATTAAATGTCTTTTTGAGGCTTTTTTGTTTCGTTTAAAACACACTGAGGCCTTTAGTCGTCCAACAGAACACCTTCCTCATGCAGGAAATAAAATAAAGAGCTATGATTTTACACTGAGATGAGTTAGAGAGAGCTGCAACGTGGAGCTCAGCGTACTTGGATGGTTTTGTTTGTGTGCAGCAGGTTGTATTTCCACCTGTGAGTGTGTTTATGTGTGTGTGTGTGTGTGTCTGTGTGCGCACTCTGGTTAGTCCACCCTTCATTGTCTCTTTATCGCAACATTCTGATTCTAGGTCAGTAGAAAAGACTCCTCTATTTTCGTCCTTATAATCCCCTCTAAGAATGCACACACCCCTTAGTGTGCATGAATCTGTGTGTGTCTATGTGTGTGTGTGTCGGCTGCAGTGTGTTAATACCTCCAGCACGTTACACTCTAATCCACTCATGGTCGGCAAGACTGTCCTGCATCCACCCCCCTTACCCTGTCCAACACACACACACACACACACACACACACACACACACACACACTCACACACTGCTCACGCTTCCATCTTGGCGTGGACACTCAGAGTCGGACACGTTGGATATTTTTCACCCCGCGGTGTTGTGGCTTCTTTGGGAGCACCCATGAGCACAGGCATGGTGGTGGGAGCAACAGGCCAGGTAAGCTCGGACACCGACAGTAACCGGGAGGATGCTTTTATTGTGAAATCTGTCAACAAAACGGTGCTGGAACTGTCTTTTAAATCACAAGTTGTAAATCTGTTGGTCAGTTTTCAGCGCTAACATGCAGGAGTTGCCTCAGAACATGACTGCATCTTTGCAGAGTCTTTATCCCACGTCATATTACGCATACCTGTTTGGAATTTGGTGCAAATTCTGCTGTGTTTTTTTTTCATTTTATGTAAAATTATATATATAAAAGAAACGTGAAATTGGGGCAAATCAGGGTAAAATGTGTAAAAAATGTGATTTTGTTGTAAAGTTGTTAAAGGATCAGTGGGTTTATTATTATTCTAATATTCTTTTCACGTTTTTTGAAACTCAGATTTGGCAGTTTAAAAATACTCAAATGCGTGAAACTCTGTACACACATCAGAACCGGTGAAAAATGTGATATTTTAGGGGAAATGCATAAGTGCATACCAAAATGACTCCTTAGTGCCACATGGAAAATTTCAAACATTTACTACAGCCAGTACATGTCATCTACAGCTATGATATCAGTTACACATATGTAACACATCAACATGCACAAAAAAGTCTATTACAACCACACCCAAAACACAACAGGAAGTTGGCCATTTTGAATTATGTGTCATATTTTGGATGATTGTGGACCAATTTTTGGACATTTTCAAAAGCTATAAACTCAAACAGGGTAACCCCAACAGAGCTGAAATTTGGCTGGGATGTACAGCAGGCATGGGTGATCAAAAGTTTTCAAAATGCTCCGCAAAAGTCTGAGGGCGTGGAAATGGTGGCTGGCAGAATTTCGATGCTTCGTCATGAAACAGGAAGTGCTGTGTAACTAGCCTGTACATGCACCAATCTGCCTCAAACTTCACATGTGTGATCAGAGTCCAGCCTTCACCAGATGTATAGACCAAAATACATTCTCAGTCGCAGTACCACCTGTTGGACATGCTTGGATTCACTGACCAGCAAGAATGCGAGGACTGGTTCATCGCTGCTTCCAGCTTTATTTAGGGTCCAAGCACCAAATGGTGTGAAGACTATTGAAACCCATAAGTTTTTTATTGTCAATGTATTTCTACAACAAAACTGTGTTGGCACTTTTAAAAAATAACACAGTGTAGAAAACAACAACTGCTGTAAAAGTGGCATGAAATTGGTCTAAAATTTGATGCACAAAAATATTCTGACTCACAATCACAATTTGATGTAAATTTATCATTTAGCTCATTTAGTAAGGGGTAGATTTGGTCTACAGTGTTACAATCAGTAGCTTTTAAAGGAAACAAATGGTGTAAATTCTGTATTTAATTCCACATTAACATTTAGAACCTGAATGACACGCTTAACATCCCAAAATTTGCCTGATTAGCCTCTCCTGAAGATGCACCTCTCTTGGCAAGTATGCTAGTGTATGTTCACAATTCAGTGAGTTTAACCATGACAGTTATTTCCAAGTACAATTTAAGAAAATAATCATAATAAAAAATTAAAAGTCTTACAGTATCGTGCCGTTGTGGTTCTGATATTGCCAGATTCCAGACTGTTTCAGCTGCACAATTTTGAAAAGATATCTCTTTATTTTAGCATTTTATGGTGACCTACATGTAAAAAACTAAACTTTATTTCCTTGGTAAAAGAGCCAGTATCACAAAATCGCTACAAAAATATTATAGTGATAAATGAAAGATTTAGATAGTGTAGACTGTTCAAACTAAAACCCCCAAAAAGCAAGATGCAGTTTGTATAGTTAGTCCTTATGTTAACCAAAACAAGATAAGAACTTCAAAAGAAAAGCATTAAAATTACTTTAAAGGCTCATAGGGTTTAAAAAGCTTGACTTAAATTTGACAGGATATTACTTCCTTCAAAGCGTAGCTCAACCAATACTTTCCTTGTTTTGTGTGTGTCTATGTATGATTCTCTTGCTCAGATGTTTTTATGCCACATGCTCTAATTAAACCTGTCAGTCGGGAGTGTTTGGACCACTCTTTCAGAAGGAAACCAGTCCTCTCTGTGGGTCTGAAGCCCCCTAATCCCCTCCATAACCAGGATTCCCTGCTCTCTTTTCACCCTGGATTAGAATCTGAGACACTCATTAGCCACACAAAGGCTACAAAGCTAGCTAAGCAAGTCTTTACATCAGCGTGCAGCACTTGACTTAAAGTGGAGTTCATATGGCATCATGAGCCCGATGTTACAGCACGGTAGTTGTTATAATCCCTTCCGACATTCACAGTTTATCAGGAGATGGAGGACTTCACAGGACGAGACCATATTTAAGGAAGTCCTGTCACATTTTTACTCACTGTGGGCTAATTTTTCACTCCAGTAAGAAGACATGGCAGCAAGTTAGCGTAGTAAGACACAGTTATAAAGACGTAAATCATAGAAAATACAAAAATAAAATTGAATTTGTTGATTATTTGCCTTACAAGCGCCCTCCAGCACCCATAAATGTTGGCAATCCTGAAAAACAAGATATTTTACTACTTAATTTCTACAACCTTTACTCTACAAATGTGTTTCACCATGCTAAATGTATCTTCAGACAACTTGCTTCTCTGTTTACTGTTTCTGAGCCATGCTGCATTTATTTTATTGATTCAGTCGGTTTGGCTTTCCTCTCAGTCGCTCTTGTTGTCTCTAATCTGCTCTGTGGAAACACTGCCTGCAGTTCAACCTGAAAAGTTGCAGAATTTTGGTCACAAATGTTTTGTTTTTGCCTTGGATCAGGTGCAAACAGATTATTTTTTGGATTTTTTTTAATAAATAGGCAAGTAGAAGAAGTAGATTTTAATTTGATATCAATTTTTAAGCTTATTTTTAGGGATCATTTATTTATTTATTTTTAACCATTAATGGAATCGTGTGACATAAATGATACCTTCAAGAACTGTTGGAAAATTAAATTTTTCAGGATTCTTTCTGTTTATACTGATAAATGGTGTCATTTTGGCATTTGTTTTAAAAAAGAAAACTTACCTTTTGAACTCACCGGTGGGTTTTATGCTATGTGTCCACTAGATCCGTTTTTCCCACATTTTCTGCCTCTGATAATCGCCTGTTTGGTGGGCGGTCACTAATGGGACATCACATGGTCAAATGACAGCGCTTTTAGCTTGAGAGTCCAACAGATGCGTTGGACCAACACGGCGGCTTGGCTGCAAACTTTCTCTTTCATTTCGAAAATAGTTCAGCGAAAAGTATTTCTGAAAGCATTTGAGGCGAGAAATAAGCTGCTGAATCTGTCCTGGTTTTGGTTAACTGACGGCTGGTTTAGACGTTTGACTAAAGTTTCGCGATGCGTCAGACCTCCGCATGCTGCATCGAATTTGCATAAAGTAAAAGTCAAATCTATTTTATGCAAATGAGCTCCAGGGAGACGCACCGGATTGCAGCTCGAAATGCACGGCAACCAGACCAGCATGCAACACGGTGAGCTCCACGTACACACTGAATGGGATGTGGGAAATTGCTGGATCTCGTGGACACGTACCTTTACGGTTGAGAAGTTAACAAGTCAGACTTTAGAAGAACATAGATTAAAAACACACAGATATTCACAGGGTTTCATTTTTAAATTAAATCCACTGCATTCAAGTTGCAAGTTCATTATTTTTGTCAGTAATTCTTTCATAACCAAATATTCCAGTAATGTAGCTGTAAGAACTATAAGTTATTTGGAATAACATTTTTTTTTAGCTTATATCTGACCTTTAATTCTAAAACAACATCAAATTTGTTCGATAATATTGAAAGTGACAGTTTATGTCTCATCAAGGTTGATATTATTCTGCAATAGATAATTCTCTCCTAAACAGTGCATTTACCAAGCAGGAAGTGTTTTAACATAAAGCTGACACTGCTATTAAGCTGCATTATGGGAAATGTAGGATTTTTTTTTACCTTAGAAATCTTAATATCTCTGTCTGTGAAGCTTCAATTTCAACCATTCTGGTTTTAGTGTCTCTCAGGACTTATTAAAACTTTCTAGTGGTGTAATGCTGGATTACTGGAGTGCTCTTTGAACATTTTTTCTGAAGTTGTCGTAGCTCCCCCACCCACTCCTGTTGTTTAATATCCAGTGTGTTGAATAGATCCTCTGTGTGAAACCATATGTGTGTGTAGACGGTTGTTCTCCATTCATGTTTTCCTCTAACGCCCCATTAGAGGAATAAAATCTAGGACATGCTAAAGATGAATAATGCGTGAAGCAGCGAGGCTGAACGGCGATGGATGATGTCATTACGGCCCCAGGGGGATTCTGGGACGGCTCATTTGGCTTTACGGGAGGCGGGTCGCTGATGAATTGACTCCGGGAACCACACCCATGTTCCCTCGTCCTTTGTTTGTCCACTGTCGGCCCAGATGAGGACAACCGATTGTTGTTATCATGGCAGAAGACATTCAGATAACAGCAGCTCCTCTTTTCTCTGGATGTGTGTCAGTGTGTTAGCTCATTAGGCTAATGAAGCCCAGGAGACTCCCTCATCCACCGAGAGCCTTTTTCCTCCACCGTCGCCGCCGACAACGCCCCACACCCTTGTTGCTAGGCGATAGAGAGCAGCCACTGTAGTGTTACTGTGAGGAAATAAACGCAGGCGTCGGTGTGAAGTCGGTTATTGGTAGAAACAAGTGTGTGGTTTTGGTTGTTTTTTTCCCCATAAGTCATTTTCTGTCCATCCTGGTCAACATAGTGGAGCTTTTAGCTGCTACTAATGTCAAAAACTGATTTTTAAGCAGCTTTTAACTGTCATTTTTTCCACAGTTTGCTGTTATTTTACAGATTTTGCTTTTTTATTTGAAATTACAAATAATAGGTGGTAAAATCACAGAAAAAATAATGTTTGCATGAAAATCCTAAAAAAACAAGCCAAAATTGTAAATTATGTCCACTTTAAAGAAGTGTGTATTTTTATAAGTATTATTTAGCTCTTTTGCAATGTTTGACAGTAAAACCTTCTGTTTTTACAGTATTTAAATCAGAAAAAATATTGTTCTTTCGCAATTTTTTTTTAATTTAAAAAAATAATGTAAGGATTGAAAAATGGTAACTAATTCTTAAAAAGTTTTTACAGAGCTACATTTTTACAGAATTATTAAAAATATTAATGTACTATTTTTGTTAAAAATATTGATTAATTTTTATTAAAAATTATTTGTATTTCCCCGCCACTTTTTTAATTATTAAAAACTGTTAATTTCTTATTTAAAAATTATTTTATTGTAATTTTTTCCACACTTTTTAAAATTATCTTTAAAAGTCTATCATTGTCTTTTTCTGTTTTTACAGATTTACATTCTTCAATTTAGTTAAATTACAGAATTACTTAAAATGATCAATTTATTATTAAAGTAATCATTAATTATTTTATTATGAAAAAAAATTTTAATTTTAATATATTGTTTAAAAAATAAGTAGTTATTAAAAATTGTCTTTGTTTTGTCCCACTTTTTTAAAAAAAATTAAAAAATGTAGATCATTGTCTTCTAAAATAATTTTAAGATTTACAGATTTGCAATTTTGTTAAATGACAGAATTATTAAAAATTATTAATTTACTATTTGAAAAATGCATTAATTATTTTATTCTTAAAAATAATTTTTATTTTTTTCCCACTTTTTAAAAAACTTTTAAAGTGGATCAATGTTTTCTAAAACTGTTTTTACAGATTTACATTCTATAATTTTGTGAAATTACAGAATTATTAAACATTCCTAATTTATTATTTTAAAAATTCATAAATGATTTTGTTAAAAATTATTTTTGTTTTTTCCCATTTTTTTAATTATTTAAAAAAATGGATCATTTTCTTCTAAATCAACAAAAAAAGGCCAAAAACTGCACATAATATCTACATAAAAAACTTTATTCTTACAAATATTTATTGTTTTACAATATGGGATAAAAAAAAAACCCCACACTGTTTAATTGTATTTAAATATGCTGAAATTGTATTATTTTACAGATATTTGGCATTATTTTCACCATTTTTGCAGTTTTTTAAATATTATAGTACCAGATTTTCACTGTTTTATTTGGGGATTTTTAATTTTTTTGCAGTGTCTTGGAGAAGAGGGAATATTGTTGAGTTTCTGAGTAACTGATGAACACAAACGTTTTAGATCAGAGGTATTTTATGGACGTGTTGCTTCATTTGAATGTATCGGATACATTTTTATTTGGATCTTCATGTTGGATATTAAGTTTGTGCTGCTCATTCTTGAGTGACTTCTCCATGGAATATATCCTTTTAATGTCAGTCAGCTGTGGAGTTTTATCTTTATTTTCGTCTAGCTTTTAAATTTAAAGCTCCATCTATCAGATAGTCACAACTGTGTGCCTGAGAGGCAGAACTCAGGGCTACGAAACACATAATACTTACACTTCTATGAAGTCACAGCTTCTCACATCTGGATTGGACACAGTTCAGAGATTTGTGAATCAAAATGCGACAAAAACAAGATTTTTAGTGCCTCAGTTTCATTAAAAGTGCTGCAAAATGACAAACAAAAGGTAATTGTACAAAAACTACACTATTTTACTGTATTTAAATCTGTATTATTGTACAAATATCTGCCATATTTCCACAGTATTCCACCGTTTTTTAGAATATTTCTTTCTGGTGTCCTTGCTGCTGGATTTTTCCTGTCTTATTTGGGCATTTTAATGATTTATTTTCATGTAGTAGAATGAATATTGTTGAGTTTGTGGGCAATTTTGATGCCATCAGCTCCAATATGATCCCCATCAGTGTCAATAACAACAGCAGCAGCAGCACTAGAGGGAATCCTGCTGCCACACAATTAACAACACATTAAATCATATCTGTGGAATTAGAGCTGCAGCATGAAGTCTGGTCTGATAAATCCGCCTTCATCCATGGGGTGAGAACGGGGAGAAAGTGGAACATTTTGCTGCCTGGTTAACATTACAACTCAATCTCAGCAGCAGCAGCTCGGTCATTTTGCTGTTTTTGGCAGCGGCTATAAATTAAACCCCTTCCCCCCCGTAGAGCCTTGAAACAAGACCCCCACAGATGCATATAAAACGTATATAAACACCCCCAACCCCCAGCAGCCCACATGTCAGAGGTGAAGGATGGCGTTTAAATGGTTCTGAGGAACGATTCATCACCCTGACGGAGATAACGCTCTTCATGGAACATATGTTTAGCATCGCTTCAGAATGCAGAGACACGAGTGTGTGATTATAATAGTGTTAATGATGGTGGAGAGGGTCGGGCGTGGTCACGTTAGCGTCGCCTCTTTGTCTGCTCTGCACCCAGGAGGGACGCCCATGTCCTCCAAAGGGAGCACCCATGGGATGTTTGTGCTGCTGGAGTTCGAGTGGGCTGTGGAAATGAGTAAACACAGACAGGTGTGGACATGAATGTTAAAAAAGAGACTGTTCTTAGTGGTTTACTGCTTTTTCTGCCAACAGAAACTCTAAGATATGATGTAAATATACTCATTGCACCCCCAACATCGTTGAGAACCTTTCATTCTGTGTCGGAATCAATGCTCTTAGTTCTGGATGATGGTTTTATTGATAACTATGGGTTTAAAATGGTACACAAACTATTTCCAAGCCATGTAACTCCATCCATTATCTATACACCGCTTAATCCTCACTAGGGTCATGGGGGGCTGGAGCCTATCCCAGCTGACTCAGGTGAAGGCAGGGGACACCCTAGACAGGTCACCAGTCTGTCACAGGGCTACATACAGAGACAAACAAGCACTCTCACATTCACACCTACGGGCAATTTAGAATGATCAATTAACCTCAGCATATTTTTGGACTGTGGGAGGAAGCCGGAGTACCCGGAGAAAACCCACGCATGCACAGGGAGAACATGCAAACTCCATGCAGAAAGATCCCGGGAAAGCCGGGACGCGAACCAGGGATCTTCTAGCTGCAAGGCGAAAGTGCTAACCACTACGCCACTGTGCAGCGCCATGCAACTCATAAAACATAATTAACACAACAATTAAGATGGAAAGAGGCAAAATTACCATAGAAAGATGCAAAATTGAGGTAGAATCCAGCAATTTTCGCTGGATTTTAGTTGGTTTTTGTGTGAATGTTCTTAAAGAAAATATTAGAAGTTTTACTGATATATATGGAATCACTTTAGACATTTTTAGGATTTTTTTGGAAGATTTTTACTCATTTTTTGAAAATATTTACAAGAATTTTCTTGCCAAATTTGGGGCATTTTTTTAAGTAAAATTTTTAAGGGAAACTTTTAAGGAATTATTGGAATTTTCTTCCTGAAGGTTTTGCAAATTTTCAGAAATTTGTGGAATTTTTTTGCTGAATTTTTGGATTTTTTTCAGACAAGGAAACAATATTTTTTGGTGCCTGTAAATGAAGACAACAGGAGGGTTAAACCTTTTCTACACTTTTAGACATGAAGTGTGGGAACCAGTAAACATCAGATATGAGAGCGTCTTCTACAGTTTACGCTGTTGACCAATTTTCTAACTAAATGTTAGAATGAACTAAATGTTCTCTTCTTCTCTTCTAGGTAAGTTCAACCAGATGTTCAGATGTTCCACCAGGCCTGGTTCAGGTCCACTTTCCTGCAGTGGGACTCAGCTGTGCTGCTCCTGATTGCTGTATTGATTTCTCCTCTTGGACAAACAGCTGAGTAGTAAAACCTGGATATAGTCATACCTCAGAGCTAATCCATCATCCAGACTCCTGCACATCATCGCGTTTATTCTCACGTCTCCTACTTCGACTGCGTTCTAGAACCTCCTTTCCTGGTTAATTTCTCTGGTGACCTGCTAACACAATGGCACATTTTCTCCGTAATCACCTCCCTCGGCTTCTCTGAACCAGTTAGCCGAGCTAACAGAGGTCACGGCTCTGTCAGGGTCACCCTCCACAGCCTCAGCGCTGGGTGTGTTTGTGTCATAGTGTGGAGGATTCCTGGTGGAAGGTAGAAGCAGCTGGAGGTCCTCTAATCACTCTGAGACCCTCAGCAGATTATGGGTGTAATACGAAGGCCTCCTCATCCCATTCTCTTTGTTAGCGACGATCTGGAGGAGATTAGTAGCCGGGCAGACTTAGCGCTTAGCTGTTGGTTAGCCAGTTCAGTGGAGAAACACATTTTCCTGTTTAGTTGCTCGACTGTACATTTCCAGATAACGCTCAGAGTCGTCTCTCAAGTCAAAGCGAATGTGGAAATAGTTTAGCTTTTCTACAGGCACATAAACAAGTTTCATTACCGTGACTTACAGGACGTTGGTTTCACAGTGCTATTATCAGTTTCTGAGTGTTATACAGTAGTTTGAAATCATAAAGAGCATTCAATCAAAACATTATTATACTTTTTATTAACAGCTCTCATATCAGCACAGCTAGTTTTAACCCTTTAATGCCAATCACACTGATACAGACTCATGCTTTTCCTGTTTTCATTTGTCCTAGCACATGGAAATTATCCATATTTTCATATTTTTAAATGATAAAAGGGCAGTTTATTGATACAGAAGTTTGAAAAACAAATAGTTCTGCGCTTCTTGATGTAACTGTGGAGCCTTTTGGGACTCAACTGTGACTAACAGTCACATGACAAAAATTCATGGACTTTTCAGCTGCATTGGGATGAACTGCAGGCAGTGTTTACACTCATTTGGCTTGTTTTTTGGTCATTTTCGGACTGTTTTGTGAGCATTTTAGTTTTTAGTGGTCATTTTAGTGCCTTTTTGTGGCCGTCTTCAGTCTTTTTGGTAATTTGAGGTGTTTTGTGGTCATTTTGCAGCTTTTCGTAGTTATTTTATGTCTCTCATCATTTTGACTCTTTTTATGATAATTTTGTCTCATTGAGTCATTTTGTGTTGTTTTGTGGTCATTTGTGTAATTTTATGACACAAAATAATTAATTGTATCTGCGTCCAAGAAATCACTTTCCATTAAGTTACCTATTACAAAAACACCTCTCAAGGAAGTGTGTTAATTCCAGATCACATGACCTGCTCCACATGATGTCATTTCCTCCTGAAGAAAAGACTGGCCAGACGCCATGGTTTTCTGGGTTATTAAATATGAAGTTATTTAATATAAATATCATTGTAAATAACTTTAAATTTCAATTTTACTAAATTGTATTTATAATATTTAGAAGAATCTTCCTGTAAATATATCGTGTGATGTTTGGTTATAGGCGGCCATGTTGATTTTAGGCCTGAAAATGGCAAAAAATGTCAAGTATGATACAAAAAGTCCTGCAATTATATACTGACCCAACTGCTCAGAAGTCAAATCTTAGACCACAACCTGTGGTAAAGCTGCATACGTAGACATTCATTCATTATGAAGAGCAGAAAGGTCTGAGATCACAATTTTTGGCTGGCTATTTAGCATCATGTGATCTCTTATCTGTAAAATATTGTTTTCACTATTCTAGAGGTTTGCCTTTCTATTCTGTGATGCTAAGGTTTTATTGTAGTTGTAATGTTGTCTCAGGCCATGAGGTGGCACCACTGTATCAGGCAGCAAAAAGAGGTGAGGCCATTATAAAGATGAGCACTGAAGTCGATGACTTCATAGAGCGTGACGTGAGGAGTTTTTACACTTAAACTTGACTTGACGTGAAATATGTTGAAGGATTGTGGTTTTAGCTTGTATCTGAGTGCATGTTGGAGGCTCATTCGTGAAGAATTAACTGGTATATGTAGCCTGTGTGGTGCTAATAATGCCATAGAATAAAAATACAACAGCGCTTTTTCACAAGGAAGTATTAATATTATAAATACGTGACAGTATTATTGGATGGATATTGTTGCTGCTCTTCAGTGGTGCTAGTAATACATGAGCATTGTTGGGATTTCAGCACCATGGACAGCGACTGTATTTTAAACCTCTAATATACGTGTAGATATCTTGCATGTTTAGGTGTCATACGTTCGCTGCAGTCAGGTAGAAATTCGACAAACTACATTTTTCCTGTTTTCAGCTAAAACCTATGACTGTGTGTGTTTTTGGGTGTGTATTTGAGTGTGAGTGTTTGCTGTGGAGCTGTGAAATCTCCCAGTCGCCGAGCGGACTGTACCATTTCACACAGTGGAGGTGGATTTTAGGTGAAGTTTAACCCCCCGTGCCTCCAGCAGAAGTGGTACATTCCTTGCTCTTTTTTCCTTTTTCCTCCAAACGACATGCTGATGCTTCCGTGTCCTGCATCCCCTCCCACATACTGTTTCCTCTAACTCCTCCCTTCTAATCCCCGTACTTCCCCACCTTCCCCGCCTCCCTCCCTGTGCTCCTGCCTCCCCCCTCCTGGTGCACGATGAGAGGGGAAGTCATGTATTTAGAGAGTGGTCCAAATCAGAGGCTTCCCAGGTTCCCATAGCATCTGCTGCTGCCTCGCTGAAGGGAGGGGAGGAGCTCTTGTCTCCCCCCTCTGCCTCCCCTGCTTCTCTCTCTCTATTGGTCCTCTATCTTACCTCTCGGTGGCGTGTACCGGGCCACCCCCTTCTCTCTTTTGCATCGCCGCCTCAGATGCAGCTACCCGGGTGGCAGGGAGGGAGGCTCGCAGCAGACGGTGAGGAGAGCTGGTGGGTTAGAGGACCGAGGATTCCAGCGCCGCCTCCATCCTCTCCCCACCTCTACCCGCTCGTGACGCTTCGTCCTTGGGTGATAAGGGAGTCACCTGGCGAGGCGGGAGCTCCTTTCCTCGGATGACCGTCCTATAGCTCTCTGAGAGGACTCCTGAAAGTGATCTTAAAAGCTTCACGATGGCTCACGCCGCGGCTCACATTAAGAAGGCCAGGTCCGAGATGGACCAGCCTCCGGACCTGAAGGCTCTGGAGAAAGCCAGAGAGAGGAGGAGGCGTTCCCGGGAACGGGCTGAACGCAAGCGCAAGGTACCGGCTCCGACCTCAACCATCCCTCCCTGCTCCAGTCACCATCTCCACTTCATCATCACCGTCACCATCACCATGAAGAACTGCAGGAGAGTTCACCAGACGTCTACATTCACCATCTTCACCTTCATCATCATCTGGTGGTCTTCACTGATAACATCAAGGGCAAAGAGTTCTGTTCAGGGACTTAACCCTCCTGTTGTCTTCATTTACGGGCACCAAAAAATATTGTTTCCTTGTCTGAAAAAAATCCAAAAATTCAGCAAAAAAGTCCCCAAATTTCAGAAAATTTGCAAAACTTTTAGGAAGAAAATTTCAATAATTTCTTAAAAGTTTCCCTTAAATTCCCTTTATTTAAAAATCAATAAATCCCCCAAATTTGGCAAGAAATACTTTTTTTTTTAAAATTAAAAATAAAAATTGTTAATATTTTTTAAAAATGAGTAAAAATCTTCCCAAAAAAATCCTAAAAATGTCTAAAGTGATTCCATGTATATCAGTAAAACTTCTAATATTTTCTTTAAGAACATTCACAAAAAAAAATCAACCAAAATCCAGCGAAATTCGCTGGATTTTGGTTGATTTTTTGTGAATGTTCTTAAGAACCATTTTTAACATTTCTTTTTTTTTCCACCAAAAAATGTTCAAAGATTTTTTAAAAATGTTGAAAATGTGGACATCAGAAGGTTCACTGTGAAAATATTTTTTTTCTCCACATTTTCAAACTTTAAAACGGGTCAGTTTTGACCCGCAGGATGACACGAGGGTTAATAATGGCATCAGACTTATTTAAAACCCACCTTGATGAGTCTTTGTCACCCGTTAAAACACAAACCACAGTCATCTCCTTCGTTCCACTCCTCATCCTGCTGCAGAATCACCGATGATCGTTCTCCAAGCCGTCAGTCGCTCGGCCTTTCAGCTCGTACAGTAAAACTCCCACCAACACCTCTGCTCGTCTGTCTGTGGATCACCTACGCATCCTGTGGTGCATCGCCATGCTGCGCAGTGTATGTTTGCTCACGGATAACGTTTGCATTCTGTTAGGCAAACACAATGCGCTCCTGCTGCGTATTCATATGTAAAGGTGTACTACACAGATGTGATGGTTATTGAGTATGAGGAGTGTATTCATGCAGGACGCAGAAACGTGCACTGAACTTTTGATTTCACTGATGAGAATCAAATTTAGTGGCTGGGAAATCTCTTCTTAATGTCAACCTGTGATATTTAAAGCTGCATAATTCTACCTCTACCTGCTGCAATGCTGCAGTTCCACTATAACCAATCAAAGTGGCGTGAGAGTGGATGTATTCTGTTGAAGAAATTTCACTCTCAGTCCTTCGAAGTTTGCTGTAGTCGGGTGTTTATTGGTATTCCGGCACACGGTGGGCTTAAAAACACAGAGCATGAGTCTGCGGAGGTAAGACGACCAAGAACATCAGCAGAGGATGCAGTTTATAGGGATGGTCAGAGGGTAGGAAGGAGGTTCTATGTAGATACAAGGGTGAATAGTGTCAGTAACAGAGGATAAAACAACAAAGAACAAAAGGTGGTTGAATCAAGGAGTCTGGCAAACAACAAAAGGCAAGAGGGGGTCTGGCAGACAGCAACAAATAACAAAAGATAAAATAATTGTGGATAACCGTGGAAATTGGAATGGAGTGGCACTAGAAGGTATCTGTAGCAAAAGTTCTTCATTTGGCATTAAGCTGTTTCAGCCACAAGCACGACATGCTAAGACTGTTTGAAATGGAAATGCAGGATGATGTGCGAAAGTTGGATTGAATTTTTTATGTGGTGAATCTGCATCCCTGGTGGTGTTTGGTATTTAAATATGAATGTTGGCTTGGATCGCTGCATATGGAATGGAAAACAGACAATAACGTAAGGAATAAGAAGAGAGTTTGAATATGTTTGCTTTAGTGATGGCGCATGACCTTGATGTGAAAAAGTCTGATGGGAAAGTGTGATTAGTTTGGATTGGACTATCTAAGTAAGATACCCAACATGCTGTAATGAAAGTGGCGAAGAACACAGTGGTTTACCTCTATATCTTTTCTCTGGTGTCACTACCTGCAGTTTAATATGATCGCATTGATTTAGAAACAGAAAAGAAACATAACTCCGTGGTTACAGTGCGTAAAGAGTGTCAGTTTGATTCATGCTAGCAGTAAATGGAAACAGAGGACATTTTAAACCCTCTGAAGGCGTCACTGTAACTACACCATTCATCAACAATCATTGGATTTTCAGCTTTTAGATGGTCCCTGAACTACTCATCAGCAACATACTGGGACAATTAGCTAAATTTAAGCTTAAAAACATGATTTTTCATCAAAGTTGCTTTATTCAACACAATTTATTTTTCAAAAAGCATGCCAAAAACAACACATTTACACCTGATTCTGTATGACTTCTCGGGTGTGACCGACAGTCATGTGACAAAAATTCAGACTTTTGTCGGTTGAACTGCAGGCTGTGTTTAAACAGTGCGAAGTGTGGAAAGAAATGAGAATAATTAAGAGGAAAACAAAGCATATTTGATTAAGTAAATAATTGACGAACAGAGGTGCTAGTTGTTAGCGAGATGTTGGAGGCTACATTCATCATGGTAAAATACCTTTCTAATGTGCAAAATAGTGTGAAAAAATGCCTATTTCATAGAGGTTGTTGCCATTTTTTATAGTATGGGTAACACCTGTGAGCATTTGTAGATGTTGATTCAAGCTTTTTGGCAATTTTTGTAAAATACGTAGTCCAAGAAAATCTGCTTTTTCTTTTTTTTTAAAATTACTTATGGCATTACAACTGTATCACATAACACAAAAGACAATTTCTGAATTCTCTCAGCTACTAGCTAGGGTTGTGCTGTTTCCATAAAGGCGCAGGACTTAATATTGCAGTAAAAACGAGTCCACATAAGGTTATAGAAGTTTTATTGGAGCAGTTAAACTTTTCCCCTTCCAGATTCTCACTTGTGATACTTAAAGACAGATTTCTGATTGCTTCCTTCTTTCTACAAGTGTATTTAACCCTCTTGTTGTCCTCATTTACGGGCACTAAAAAAATATTGTTTCCTTGTCTGAAAAAAATCCAAAAGTTCAGCAAAAAATTCCCCAAATTTCAGAAAATTTGCAAGACCTTGAGGAAGAAAATTCCAATAATTGTTTAAAAGTTTCCCTTAAAAGTTTCATTAAAAAAAAACAAAAAAAAACAAAAAAAAAACAATTTGGCAAGAAAATTCTTGTAAATATTTTCCAAAAATGAGTAAAAATCTTCCAAAAAATCCTACAAATATCTAAAGTGATTACATATAAATAAACTTCTGATATTTTCTTTAAGAAAATATATCCATTTTTATGTGAATGTTCTTAAGAAACATTTTTATCATTTCTTTTTTTTCCTCCAAAAAAGTTCAAAAATGTTGAAAATGTGGACATCAGAAGTTTCACTGTAAAAATAGATTTTTTTCCCCACATTTTCAAACTTTAAACCGGGTCAATTTTGACCTGGCGGACAACACAAAGGTTAAAGGAGTATATTTGTGAACATTATTCAGTTAAACATCCGTTATCAGCGTATCACTCATAGCCCTGAAGAATCGGTCCCCTGTTCTCCTAGACCTGGGTGGTTCTTCTGTAACGGACTCTTGCTTCAAAATAACATCTTCTGAGAGCCGCTGTGACCTTTGTTGCTGTTGTTTTGGTGTTTTCTCCGTCCCCTCCACCCTTCGCCGCTGTTATTTTCGACTGAACTGCAAGAGAGATTATCACATGGGATTACTGATGCGCCCTCTCCGGCTCTCCCTCTCACACTCTGCCTCAACACACACCTAAAAGTGATTAATAGATTCAGTTTGGTGGATTGTCCACCAAGTGCCCAAGGGCAGACATTTACAACACGGCCACACGCCGCTGTCAAACTGCAGTTGTATCACCGGTGGTCACGTCGTGCTGGAGAACAATTACCAGTTGTAAATGGTGCTTAGTGGGGAGCAGAGGGCTTGGCCTGGACGCCGCATGGCTGAGGCGTGTCGCTCTGAAATGCTGAGCAAAGGCGACGCTGGATTTCCTCCGAAATGCGTCATCGTGGATGTGCATTGGTGTGAGCATCACCAATTATATAACAAAGCCAAGAAAGCACATTTTAGACATGGTGGATTGGCTTGTTCAGGAACATTTGTACTTCACTCCTGTTTATTGATGTGTTGTGTCTGCAGAGTTAATTTAACTGCTAGAGAAGTCTTTTAAACATCATTTTTAAACATCATTTGGCCTGAATTGTCAAATAGAGGCTCCCATTTAAATTTCCTTGAAAGAGGCCTATAGAAGATGTAAAGTTTGTTTGTGTATGAAATAATCAGACATGGAGAAAGTAGCCAAAAACGTTTATAGGCCTGGCTGAGAAAAAAAAAATGGTGCATCAGTAAGACAAACTGTGAAAAAGTGGGCTTGAATAGATGGAAAAAATTTAACATCATTTTACATTAAAGACTCAGAATTGTAGCAAACAAAACCTCCTTGCATCCTATTACTACGTCTATTGCTACATAAGCTGCTGTAACAATGTGAATTTCCCCTGGCGTGGAGAGAAATAAAGGACTTATCTATCTTTTCTTATCCTTGCTGGTCAGCAAATCCAGGCATATCCACCAGGTGGCGCTGTGACTGAGGATGTATTTCATCTTATGGATGTTATGAGGGACAGACTGATCAGACATGTAAAGTTTCAGGTAGATTGGAGCATGTACAGGCTAGTTATACAGCACTTCCTGTTTCATGGCCAAACATCCAAAATGGCCGCATTCCGCTGGTCACCATTTCCAGGCCCTCAGACTTTTTTGGAGCGTTTTGATAACTTTTAATCACCCATGACTGGTGTACATCCTGGCCAAGTTTGAGCTCCTTCTGTGTTACTCTGTTGGAGTTTATAGCTTTTCAAAAATGTCCAAAAATGACACAAAATCATCCAAAATATGACACATAATTCAAAATGGCCGACTTCCTGTTGGGTTTTGGATATTTGTGTATGAGGCTTTTTTGTGCATCCTGATATGTTACATATGTGTACCGAATTTCATAGCTGTAGGTGAAATGTGGTTCAGGGGCTGAATTTTCATAATATTGCAGGGGGCGCTATTGAGCAATTTGGGCACATTTCTCTTTTTTTTTTTTGACTAAAACTGACTAATTACAATGTCTTTGTGCTATCTTTCTGTTAAGATTAGTGCGGCACTTGGATGGAAACTCAAAAACAGAAATAACTTCCACAGTTTGACGAAAATATTGTTGCTATCTCAGCATTTTTTAGTAAAGATCTGGGCTGCTGGTGCTGCTTATTGTGAAATGCCTCAGACAGTCTTTAAAAATGTTTGAAGAATGGTAAAGTAGGGCACTTTTTATGCTAAAAAGAGCAAATCAGAGCTGCAGAATGTGACTTATGGAGGACTAAAAGTGCCAAAATTAAATAAATAAATACATCATTAAATAATTAATTAAATATGTCATTAATTAATTAAAATTGGAATTAAATATTTAATTAATTAAAATTGGAATTAAATATGTCATTAATTAATTAAAATTGGAATTAAATACTTAAATGTGTTATTAAATAAATATATCATTAAATAATTAAATATGTCATTAATTAGTTAAAATTGGAATTAAATATGTCATTAATTAATTAAAATTGGAATTAAATACATAAATGTGTTATTAAATATGTCATTAATTTATTAAAATAACAATTATTTTAAGTAAAAAACATATTTCATTATTTCACGATTTAATTAATTATTTCATGGTCCTTGTGTTGCAGTGGATCATGAATTAATTTTATCTGTCAACCTCGCCCGTCAAAGTCGGTGGGCGGATCCTAACACCTGATTGGTTACCCTGCACATCAAGTCAAGGCAAATCGATTCCAGATAATGGATTGACGCAGAGCTTGTGAACACATTCCGATACACTGGGTGGCGCTATTCACCTCTACGTTGGTTTGGATACTCAATAAAACAAAACTTTATTAGCAACCGCTAAAGACTCGGTCCTCTTTCCCAAATGTTGATACATGCGGTGCAAGACAAATTTTCCTTTAGCATTTCCTTTAGCATCTACTCGGCGCGCCACGGCTCGTCTCGGTTTAGTTGTTTTTCCATTACATTGAGAACCACCTCATCGTGGGTGGAGTCGTCATAGCACGGCGGTCCGAAAGTCCCTTACCGTCATTTCTGTGCGACACAAACGCAATGCAACAATGTACATGGAGGCGATAGTACACCTGCTGCTCGGTCTGTGGCTTTCTGTCAGATTCAGAGTAATAGAAGAGTCGGAGAAAGCTGAGAGCGACGAGTCGAAACACTGAGGAGACACACAGGAGAGTTTGGGAGGCGATAAAGCAGTATCAAGCCGAAGACAAGAGGATATGAACGAGACGACATATGAGGGTAAGCTAATGCTAGTTCGCTAGCTATCGTGTATCAGTCCTGTGAACGACCCTGTAATGGCTGCAGTTTATCGCTATTAGGTATTAAAATATGTATGCTGTGTATGTGTTTCAGATGCTCTCTGATGAGACTTCATGGGATTTACCTGAAGCAGCAGCACATGAGCCTGCAGTGGCACAAGGTGTAGAGGAGGAGGACAGAGATGTACAGGATGCACTGATGCACTACGTGTCATGCAAAGTTATTCTTCTTGTTATACTTCTGTTTTTCGGTCCCCGGACCGCTATTGTTTTCTTTAATGCAATTCTGACAATAAACTTTTGTAGATGTGTCTATACTATTGTTTGTTTGTGAAGGTTAGCAAGATTAAATAAAAAATTAAACGCCAAAACATTAAAACAGCTGTTTTAAGAAAATTCCAGTTTGATAAATCAGTATTGCTTTGGTGTAATTCAGTCACCAGAATTATGAACCATAAAGGAGTTTGTGTTAAAACATGTTAAATCCCATTAAACACAAATACATTATTAGGGAATATAGAATTGTTTGGTTCAGACTGTTGACTCTTTTTCTACCAGTGTCTTAACAGACAAAATGAGAAGTTATGATGCAATCACATAAGTCACAAAATAGTTTATTAGTCAGCAGCAAAATCAAAACTATTTACAATGTGCAAAGTACAAACTGTGGTGGGCCTCTCCTACAGTGGAGGACTAAAAGTAAAACTATATACAACTACAGGTGCTGGTCATATAATTAGAATATCATGAAAAAAGTTGTTCATTATTTCAGTAATTCCATTCAAAAAGTGAAACTTGTATATTATACTCATTCATTACACAGACTGATATATTTCAAATGTTTATTTCTCTTAACTTTGATGATTATACCTGAATACTAACAAAAATCTCAAATTTGGTATCTCTGAAAATTAGAATATTGTAGAAAGGTTCAATATTGAAGACACCTCTAATCAGCTAATTAACTCAAAACACCTGCAAAGGCCTTTATATGGTCTCTCAGCCTAGTTCTGTAGGCTACACAATCATGGGGAAGACTGCTGACCTGACAGTTGTCCAAAAGACAAGCTTTTTCATGATATTCTAATTATATGACCAGCACTTGTAAATCTCAAGTCTATGGGAGGTGGACTCGCTCACACTCGCCGGCTGCCCACTGCCTACCCAGCTACCCCAGCACACCCAGGAATGACTGGTTGAAGGCAGTATTCTGGGCCATCTCCTCCCGCTGCAAGGCCGCTTCATTCTCTCTTGCCTCGCTGAGGAGCAACCAGATGTTCTCATCATGCTGGGCATGACTCCACTCCTCCTCAGCCTGCATCTCCACAAGTACGCTAGGAAGGTCCAGTTTTCTGTGGCCCCCTTTCCTCTTGCCTAGACCAAAGACAGAAAAGTGATCAGAGTCAGCTTTAATGGCCAAGTAAGTACACAATATACACGGAATTTGGTTTCGGCTGTTGGTGTCATCCTAGGAATATGGAAGAGAATAATAAAAAATAAACTATAGAAAGAGGAACAGGGAGGAAAAAGAAATAGTAGTAAAATAGAACACAATATAAACAGAAATGTACAGCTAGACTGGAATGTATGAACACATTAGCAAAATGGTAATTGCTATAAACACAGTAGTGGTGATTTTTGTGTACAGGGCTCTGTAGTCCAAATGTCCAGGGTGAGTGGGGTCTCTGATGATGTTTTCTGCAGTCCGTACTATGGGCTGTAGTCTGTTTCTGTCCTGCTGTGTGGTTGATCCAGAGGTGCACAGGACAGATCGGATGACTGCAGTGTAGAACTGGATCAACAGCTCATGTGGCAGGCCATGTCTCCTCAGCTGTTGTAGGAAATACATCCTCTGCTGAGCCTTTTTCAGGAGGTCCTGAGAGATTGTAGTCCCCAGGAGCTGGAAGGACTCCACAGCTATGATGTGATGTGTTTAGCCACCCGTCCATCCATTTTCAATCATGATCATGTCTTTGATACTTTAATAAACTTCTGGCACTCTTCGCTTTAACCAAAGCACAAGCAGTAACTGCTCCACCACAAACAAAAACGACGTGGTGTGAACTTCATTTCATCCTGTGCACATTTTGGAGTTGCTAAGAAGAGCTGTGTTTTCTCATTTTTATGTATATTTTCATTCAGTTTCACAGCTACCTAGTGACTATAAGAAGAATGGTTGCAATACTACACTGCACCAGAACGTAAATTAATTAGAGTGACTTACTTGTTAAGTCAATGGAAAATAAATGCAGCTGCATGTGTTCTGTTTATGTGTCACTGCAGCTACATGTAGCTTTCATCAGGCGTTCCTGAGCTGGCATGCTGCACAGTTTGCATTTACACCTGCCTGAATTCTTGGTCGTTGGTCTCACTGTTCTGATCATGCTTGCAGGCATTTACACCTGTAGTAATAATAATAATGCGAAAATCAACCATGCTCTCTGTTTACCGTGTCTTACCGGTGATAAGACGGTGCTGTTGACAGGGTCGGTGTCGAAGCTGGTGCTGGAGAGGAGCTGCTGCTGGTGGTGGAGAGGAGACAGGGCAGCCGGGGGCTCCGCGACGGAGGTGGAGTAGGCTTCGCATGTGGAAAGGGATTCTTGAACAGAAATAAACACTCACTCTAAGTACAAGAAAAACACGGCATGCTGACTGAAGTATTAGCTTCTGAGAGCTAAACGTTAGAAACAGCAGCACGAAATACAAGCAGAGCACGGAGTTAGCGCCGATGGCTAACTAGCTATCTTATTGTCTGCTCCAGGAGACAACGACGTTACTTTCTAAAAATACTTGTTTGCTTAAAAGAAGCTTGCCACCAATGGAATAAATGATGTATAAGTTTCTTGAAGTCACAAAACACTCACCGTTCTCGAACGTCTCCAACAATGCAGCGGCTGAGTCTCCCTCCTGTTGCTCGCCGGTGCGGTGCCAGTAAATAGCTTCCATTAAACCTCTTCCAACACCTCCTGGTTGACCCACGCCGGCCGTTGTGGTCCTGGGTGGACCGATAGTCACTTTTGAGCTTTTTCAGCTTCTCCCTACACTGCTTCTGTCCTCTTTATATACAGTCTACTGTATATGTGAGCGGCCATCCGCTCAGAGACCTCCTGATAAACTTTCTCCGTCCAGCTCTCTCTGTATTCTTTGGTCCACCACCAAAGACAAAGTCTCGACCTCTTCATTCACCCACGGTACAGGTCTGGCTGTCACATTAAAATTATGAAGAACAGAGAGTTTCGTGAAGAGCAATGCACACCGTCGCTGTTTACAGTCATTTTTTAATGCAGGATTTTGTTTTCGTGCTGAAGTTGCTCTGTGTCGTCACTCCCTGTCCAATCAGTGGCCTGCACTATGTAAACGCCACATTATCGGCTCATCTCAGCTCGCTGGGAACCTCAGCCGAGAAGGTGCTGAAAATTAGTCCGTATGGAAACGCTCGCTAACAAAGATGAGACGAGCCGTACCGTGCCGAGTAGATGCTTGTGGAATCGCGGCTAAACAAAGACGAGCGGAGCCGTGCCGCGCCGAGTAGGTCCTAAAGGAAAAGCGCTCGACACTCCGAGCATCGCTGCAATTTGACAGGCTGGTAATCCACAAAGAACGTGATGTTCCAGAACTTCCCTCGGTATGCCAAACGCCCTGGTCCCTGTGTGTGCTCCTGTTGCACCCTGGTACCAGAAAACCGGCGGAGTACTTCCTCTAAATTTGCAGTCACTCTACGGTCAACATCTTGGTCGGAAAGTGCGGAAATAACTTCAACAACTTCAATAAATTCCTCTGCTTTACACGCTACATGCTCGCGGTCAGCAGGTCCTGCTTCCACATACTCTGCAAGGTCTAAAAGATCTCTCACCAACTCTCTAGAAAGTTCACAGCGACTCTCCCTCTACACAGCCACCATGTTTAGAAAGACTTCTACTTCCGGTTTCAAGGCAGACAAAAGCAGTGGATTAGACTAGATTCACGTTAGTCCCGCCCACGGACTTTGACGGGCGAGGTTGACAGATAAAATTAATTCATGATCCACTGCAACACAAGGACCATGAAATAATTAATTAAATCATGAAATAATGAAATATGTTTTTTACTTAAAATAATTGTTATTTTAATAAATTAATGACATATTTAATAACACATTTATGTATTTAATTCCAATTTTAATTAATTAATGACATATTTAATTCCAATTTTAACTAATTAATGACATATTTAATTATTTAATGATATATTTATTTAATAACACATTTAAGTATTTAATTCCAATTTTAATTAATTAATGACATATTTAATTCCAATTTTAATTAATTAATGAAATATTTAATTCCAATTTTAATTAATTAATGACATATTTAATTAATTATTTAATGATGTATTTATTTATTTAATTTTGGCACTTTTAGTCCTCCATAGTGACTCAGTTGTGCCATAATTACTTTAATTCCACTTTCTTTAATGCTTATTATCTGTCTGTTATTACCAGGCTTGTGCTGTTTGGGGAGGAAGTCTTTATCTGAGTATGAACAAAAGGGCTGAAAGAATATATCTGCTCAGCTGCATTTGGACGACCAAAGTAGACATTTGTTATCACTTATATTAAATTTGGATGTCCATTTCCATGTTTAAGTATATCACTAGACCTGCTTTTCTCATAGGTTCCAGAAGGTGTACAATTGTCTCGGAGTGTCAATAAGTTGTGGGGTTGTCAGCTCTTTCTGTTCTATATCAGGTGCTACACTGGATTTACACATTGTGACGCCTCTGAAGGCTCCATCCTATATAATTCCACCTTTTACCTGCCAGATTTCTACTCTCATCAACTCCACAAGTGCACTTTATCAAGTACTTAAACCTCAGTGATTTAATAGACACCCACAATGAGTTAGGTGCTTGAAATTATGGTTATGTTCAGCGCATGAATCCATCTTTCTCTCCATATAAAACCTGAGGGACAGGATCGATTTGACTCACACTGGCAGCCTCCCGTCACAATATATCATGATGAAACTCTCTGGTTGTTTTATGTGCTGCTGGAAATCAACAAGATGTTGCAGAGTTGTCGCCAGGTGCATTAAAAAGCCGTTCAATAGCGAGACACAGTTGAGGCCGTGATGCAAATGGATCTGAGCTTAACTTCTATTGGTTTTGAAGGTGTTTAGATCAGATCCAGTCCCTGAAGTTGAAGTTTAACAACTGCTTTGCTTCCAGGCAGAAATTAGTACTTTGTCAAGTCCTGTCATCACAAACACATTGACTGTTGCTGGCTTTAGCTTCATGAGATGCTAGCTTGAATATGTTTACTTTGCCAGACCTTAAGAAAACATGAGCTGTGGTGAGAACACTAGAAAAAGAGGCTGTTTGGTTTAAACTGGAATTCTTAATGCTTAAAAATGATCCTGTTGTAGATGACTTCCATAGTTCTAGAAGTAACTTTGGGTTTCTTCAGTAAGCGGCAGTGAAACAAAGGTCACAGCAAATTGCTAACTAAGCTAACTGGTACAATTTGGCCAAGTTGCCGGTTTATTAGCTAGCTTAGGTAAGTTGAAGTGAAACAAAAGTCACAACTAATTGGTAACTAAGCTAACTGGTGGCAAACTGGGCCTATTTGGCCAAGTTGCCAGTTGGTAGCTAGCTCAATATGTTAGCTACTGCTAACATGAACATGTCTTTCAAAACCCTTGTGTTTTTGCTCCTTAGTAGAGTAGCATTTGTTAAATCAGACCAGTGGTTGTCGAGCAGTTAATAGTTGTTTGGGTTAACTGAGTTCAGTTCTTAAGCTAGGAAGCTAGGACTGGAGACCCGCTAGGTTAGCTAACTCGCTGGCCACTGAATCTGCTCTTTGATCCTTTCTTTTTCCTTTTCGGTGTTGAATCCAACAACTTCATGTGTGCCAAAACTGTGGCTAGCAGAAGATGATGGATGATGTGGGGAGTTTTTATGTCATTGAGGCCAATACTACAGACAAGACTAGCTTCTTGACATGAACGTCAAGAGGGCCGAAAAATGCCACAAATCATCTTTTCCCAGTTTTTAGAATCTGCATCAAGATCTGTATGGCAGTTTTTCAGGGCTGCTCAGAAGCACCTACCCTAAAGTATGTTGTTTTTTCCCTGAAAGAGGCTCTACTTGCAGTTTGAACATGCAAAAAAGTTCATGCTAACATGGCTTGCAAGTGGAAAACTGCGGTCTATCTGCCTAATTTGTAGAGATTTCAGCAATCATTTTTGGTCAGGTGGAATCAGTCTTGGTCGTAAAAATGGACATGGGGGACACCAAGGGAGACAAATGTTCAGCTTCGGGTCTCCATCTGTGTGTTTTGGCGTGACCTCCAGCTCATATGACCACAGGATAGCTTAAAAAAAGCTGCTCCTCCATACTGCAGTAGGAACTCACTCACTGCAGGCTCAGATAATTTATCCATTCTGTCTCCTCTGCTGTCCAGAATCTCTTCTTCACATGTTGTGGTCGCTTTGGAAACCTCTCTCCACACACACTTCCAACATCAGATTGCCAGAATAGTTGTTTTTCTCTGTCTCTCTTGCTCTGCTTTGGCTTCTCTTGTACTTGCTCGAGCACTGCAGTGCAATCCAAAGTGCACCCATCTTCTCTGCAAGCATCCCACAAATACTGCAACCAGGCGACTGTTCACCTCCTTTCATTCTGCAGGACTGCTATATCTTTCTCTCGGGCATGTTTCCTGTCACACTGCGTACCTTTGCTCTCGCTCTGCTGTCTACACCTACAGTATAGGATGCTGCTGCTGCTCAGCTGTGAAATGCGCAATCATCTTTTATCTGTCCTGAAGTCAACCAAAGCAAATGTATCCCTGTATCTGTTTGTCTGTCTGGTTATTTTCACCTACGTCGGGTTCAACACAATCTCTATGCAGACAGCAGCTGCAATAAACAGCCTTTAAAGCTGCAGTCATTCATTTATTTAGGTAAATTAATTCTCATCTAAAGCAGCACAGTGCCACTCTCAAGAGATGAAACAAAGCAAATGAAAACATGACTTCATCAGCTATAAAACGCATCGTTGCTCCATTCAATGCAACTGAGGGGTTTGTCACTAAAGCCAATAGTTTACAGAGGTCAGCACACAATAGATGGACATTTTTGTGCACTTTCACACTATGTTTTAGCATGTGGTAAAATTGACATTTTTATTGGTTTTACTGTAGAAGTTAACACAGTGTACCTCAACAGGAGATGTTTGCTCTTTACAGCTCCATTCAAGGGATTTAGTAATGACGTCTTTAATGAATATGACCAGATATCAACTTTAGCAGTGGCTACTTTTGATTTATTGTGTAGTTCCAAGTTAAAAGTATTATATTCCATTGTTTTCAACCAGCCTACTTACCTTCTGACCTAAGAAATTCTAAAAATGTTGTACCCATGATTGTATGAATGTTGTTTCAATGGTTTGGCAACAATGGGGTTTGCACGGATATGGGGATTGAAGTCATGACTTGTGCTTGAAATTGTCAGCCTCACTCTCTCGTCCGGGCCTATCTGGATCCAGATGTGGTCAAGACAGCTAAAGATGGGTTAGGATGCAGTGTACGGCCAGCATTTTCCGATGTCTCACTTTGCCCTGGTTGCGCTCCACAACGCTTTGCTGAGTCCGTCTATCTGTCTGTTGAAACCAGTCTAGTGGTTTCCTCCACACAGTCCGCCGGGTCCAGTCTTCTCTTATTTGCTAGATGGCCGTCGATGGCTCTCCAGACCCAGTGCCCTCAGGATGTCTAGCCAGCCACCTCATCAGCCCCAGAGAGGGACTGGTAGGAGCACCAGTTTAATCGCCGGCGACTCGAACTTGACGCAGGTAGTCCTGTTTTACAGGTTACCAGTAGCAGATCTTACCACCTGACTATTGGCAGCAATCTAGTCAGAAAATAAGGGACTAAATGGTAACTTCAGTGCTAAAATATCACTTTTCATGGAACCCTACCACAGTACTATTAGTTCTTAATTAATCCTATAACTTTTTGTGGATAGTCTTAACCATCTTGTCATTACATCGGGCAGTATTGTGGATGTTATTTTGCATGAACACATTTGCCTGAAACACAGGAATCAAGTCATTGTTGACAATTTTTGTTACATAGTCTTGATCTTCTTCATGTAGTTTGGGTTACCTAAACTTTACTATGCCTTGGTAGTCATTGTTAATGGAAGGGTATGGATTGTAAAATGGTGACTTCAAACTAGAAGATGCATTGTGTATCCAGGTTTTGTTGTATGTATCAATGCAACTAACAAGAACACAAGCCAGCGCCATGCAGACAGGGCTCTAAATGAACTGTTTCCTTCCAGAACCCTGCTGTTTCTCTTGTATTTGCAGAGAATAGGATCTATGACTGCAGAGAAACTCCTCAGCCAGAGGCTTGGCGACAGTGCCAGCTGTGCAATTGAAAACTTTTCTTACAAACTTGTTTGGCTCTCACATTTCATACTTAATTACTCGATCGACTCACCCAGAGGAGTTGTTATGAAGCTCCTGCCAGAGCCTAATTGAAATGAACAGAACGATTACATAATTCCCCCCCTTAATCATCCCCTCCCTGGTCTTTCTGTTCTCTGGCTCTTTCTTCCTGTTTCTGCCTCTATCTCTAAATTATAGCAGGAGATTGATGGTGTAATGCTAATCCGCTGTAGGGGCACGTCGCAGTAGTAATCCATTTTCCATTTTCGTCATGGTTGTTTTTATGGCCATTTGTTTTTGACATTGAAAAGGTTAACGCTGAAATGCACCAAGTCTCAGCTGTTCAGTAAATGGACTTAAGCTGGGACAGTATTTAGATCTTTTTCTGTTGTCGGGCTTGATGTACATGTTGACTGGAATAAAAGAGCGATCCCTAATGGGTTTCCTCACACAGCAAAGACATTTAAACGCTGTAGGAAAAGCATGTAGAGGCACCGACACTGACAGATAGTTCTGTTTCAGCAGCACACAACTGTATCTGTGGATGTGTGACTCATGAAAACACCTGCGATTGTCCAAGTGGGTAATCTGTCTCTACACATTTGTGTATTTTTTTTTCTAGTGCGTGTGCAATACTCACTGTGAAGAGCATACACGTAAAATGTTGACTGGCAGGAGTGTTTCATGCAATAAATCAGGCCTTTTTTTCATGAGAGTAATTAATCATTTCCCATAGCCTGCAGCACTGGATGAAAAATCTGCACACACATATGTCTCCAAGAACACAAAAAGGCAAATTAGAAGTAATTCAGCATTAGCAATTACTAGGTCAGAGTATGAAGTGAACAACTGTTTGGGACTTTAAACCCACTTGTGGAAAAAGCTTTTATTTTGAAGGCAGGTTTTTGGAAACTTCTCTGAGTCGCCGGTCCTTAAACAGCCATGACGAGGGGTCCGATGACACATTGTCAGTCACTTCATAAATACCCTAAAATGTCATATGTTTATGTTTACAGGCCCACTAGTATCTATGGAGGATGTTGGGGTGGATGAATGGTCAACAAAACATTGATCATTACACAGGAGACTGCAGTTTGTTTCCTGTTACAAGCCAGTTGGCAAGGTTGCCTTTTGACGCCAATAAAACATTTAATTGAAGTCAAATCAAGACATTTCACTAACCACAAATACTACTGTTTAAACGTTTAGGGTCACTTAAAAATGTCCTTATTTTTGAAAGAAATTTTTTTTTTTCAATGAAGATATTAAATGAATGGTAAATCAAGTGTAGACATTGTTAATGTGGAAAATGACTATTCTAGCTGGAATTTTTTAATGGAATATCTCCATAGGGGTACAGAGGAACATTTCCAGCAACCATCACTCCTGTATTCTAATGCTACATTGTGTTAGCTAATGGTGATGAAAGGCTCATTGATGATTAGAAAACACTTGTGCAGTTATGTTAGCACATGGATAAAAGTGTGAGTTTTCATGGAAAACATGGAATTATCTGGGTGACCTCAAACTTTTGAACAGTAGTACTTCATAATGGGAATCGCTGGTGAGTTAAATCTATTCATTTGTGAAAAATATGACAGAAATGGCAAGAAGACATTTCATAATGAGATGGAAAGAAACATTAGCTGCTTTTAGCAACCACTGCTGTAGCTTACCAGAAGCATTTGGAGGTGAATGGGACGGATATGTCGTGCTACTTGATCATTATTGTGGGGAGGTTCATCTAACATATAGAGAAAAACTCATCTGTTTGGAGCTGTTGTCATTGCAGACAGTAGGTAGCCAGACCTATCTCTGAATATTGGTCTGCACCATTATCCCAAGGATGCAGTGGTGGTATCCCTTCAAAAATGTCCAGTGGGAGTTGTTTTAGCAGAACTTGCATGGATTATGAAACTTTTTCTATAACTCACGGGTAAACATGGGATGTTGTAAATATATTTTTTGTAGATTTTTACAACCATTCATGAAAAGAACTTATCATTCCTACCTCATTGCAGGATCAAAATCTTCAAAACTTGCCATTTTCAGTATGTATGCTGCTCCTCACAGGTTGTCTTTGTTGTTTCCGGTAGTGGGGATTTTGAAAACATACATGTGGATAGCAGAAGGGGAGGAGAATACCATGTAAAATACACGACCAATGGTAGTCTACATCCTGAGAGTCTATTCTGACTCACTGGATGTAGACTACCATTGGTTGATTGATTGATTTAGTACTAAGGATCTTTATTTCTTAATAATATAACCTGAAACCTTAAAGAGCAATAGCATCAGTGTAACTGATTCTACTTCTTGCACTAGTTTTTACACCAACTTTGCCAATGGTAGACCATGAAACTTATTATCGTTGTTTACATAAAGCCTTAAAATGGCTTTTAAGTTGGCTCTAGACAACACTGAATGCAAACCATCACTATATTTATTGTCTTCCTATCACTATCCTCACTAATAAGCTTGAGTCTCTCAGGAGTCCAGTACTTTATGAAATGAAGTACCTGTCAGATCATCTAACAGCATCTGAAGTCCACTTACCGGCAGAGGAATATTCAGGAGAGCCGCTCCAACAATTTAGCTAAACTCCCAAAGTAGATAATCTGAGAAACTGATTTATCTCTTGTGTAAATCTCTATTTATTCGGTCTAAAATTAATTACTTCGCTTTTTCTGTCTGCAACTGAGCTTGTTACCTTGGATACCTTCAAGCGTTTATAGGATTTATGGTGTAAAGACAACAAAGATACATAAACGATGCAGAAAACAGCCATAGATTTGGTAGGTTTTGAGATGTGGGCAGACTTTTTGACCTGCCCAACAAAGACTAGATTCTGCAACCATGATGGCAATAAATTAAAATTGCTCACTGGGGAAAGATGCAGAAACGTTCCATGAATTATCCATACAGATTGTCATAGGTGTGCCCAAATTAGTTGAATTCTGATTACATAAAAACACATTTTCTATTATGTGTGGGGTAAATTTACCTTTCTTGGCCAGTATATGTTGGGTCAATAAATAGTTGGGGGACTTTTTGTATCATAGTTGACATTTTTTCTGTTTTCAGGCCTAAAATCAACATGACCGCCGATAACCAAACACCACATGGCATTTCTACAGAAAGATTCTTCTAAATGTTATATATAGAATTGAATAAAATTAAAAGTTATTTGTAAAGATATTGTTGTAAACCTGTTGACATGCCATAAATCCACATTTGACTCACTTAGTTGAAAGTGATTTCTTGGACACAGATATTATTTATTTATTTATTTATTTATTTATTTGATCAGGGACCATGCAGTTATCATAGAACACATAGAACTGATGCATTACATATAGCATGTGTAGCACTGAGCTGATTTTCAACTCCAATATATATAATAGATATAATTTGTATTTTCCATATAAAATTTGATATATTGCCAAAAAAGAAATATCTGTCATGATTATCTGAACTTAATAAAAAGAACACAATCAAAACTATTTTGAATCAGCTCATTTTATTATTGTTTAGCTAATTAGAAGGTGGTTATTATTAAATTCGGCCAGTTATTTAGTTGACATTTTAGTGATATCCAGTCATTTTTTCTTAAAAACCAAGACATAAAACGACAAAATGAGACACAAATTGACAAAATGAGACACAAAATGAGACACAAAATGACCAAACGAGACACAAAATGAGACACAAAATGACCAAACGAGACACAGAATGACAAAAACGAGACACAAAATGACAAATCTGAGAGACAAAATGACAAAAACGAGACATGAAACGACAAAAACAAAACAGAAATCAACAAAACCGAGACACAAAATGACAAAAACGAGATATGAAACGACAAAATCAAGACACACAGTGACAAAACAATTTTTGAATAAGCTCATTTTATTATTGTTTAGCTAAATAGAAGGTGGTTGTTATTAAATTCAGACGGTTATTTAGTTGACATTTTAGTGATATCCAGTCATTTTTTATTTATAAGTGGTTGTTTCCATAATAAATAATGATGGAATTCGTAAAGACATGATCATAATGAACATAAAAACATTAGTTTATTTACTTTTAATGAAAATGTATGCAAGATATATCCCAATTACCCCCTCACATGATGATGTGTGGCTGTGAACCAGTGCTCTCGTTCATTTAAATCATACCGAAGCCTTTGAAGTTACAGAATTCCAGGTTACAAATTCAAAATGAAAAGATTAGAGGTCAACACGTTTGGTTTCACGGCTTAAATTAGTCGACAAAGTATCCTGAAATCAGAGAATGCTGCGCTCATACAGCCGCTCTCCATCTTCATAAATAATGGACTCGCAGTGGGACATTAGCATGTCATCTAAAGCACAAAAAGAGCCACATTAGACAGGGTTAATGGCTTCCCCTGCACCAGCATTAATAATGTGTAGAGCGTTTTGGGCCAAAGCGTGCTCCTGTTTTCCATCCTCCCTCCTCTCTGCTGGGTGGGATGCTCCCCTGACCTTCCAATCCCCCCACAGACCATCCTATTATTCAGCCGCTCCACTGGTAAAGCCACTCTCCTGTCTGGCTGTTTTCACGTCTAATCTCCGGCCCACAGCTGGATGCTCAGCTGATGCAATTTAGGGAGAAATGTCTGTGATGGAGATGATAATCTGCCTCGGCCACCCCCCTCTCACCTCCTCTCCATCTATCTATGGATCTTCTGATCCGTGGGATTATTAGACTGGATGTTTGTCCACTCTGTGTCCGTGTTCGCCATGTTTTTACCATATTTCAGATATTCTACTGCAGTAATCTGTTTAGATTATGGAGTTTAGACTTTTTAAGGCTGGGTCTCTTTTATTTTATATCTTCTTTGTGGTTTGGTGCTGCAGTATAGTACTTTTTTTGCTGAGAAATGCCATCTTTCTTCACACCCCCACCTCCAGATCTTCCCTGAAACCACCCCCACATTTACCCCGCTGTACATGATGTTGCACCGCTGCTCCATGCTGAACTGGGATTGGCAAAATCCTGGATTAGAGCATCCATAATCTGGTTGCTGTGGCGCTATGGGACACTGCAGCTCGGCAGAGATACCAATCCCATCGCCATGGTAACCACAAGAGGGAGAATCCACCGTAGAGAGCAGCAGCAGGATTGGACGTGGAGACACTCACACTCGGTTAATGGCACATTAGTGGCGGGAGGAGACGCAGGACTTCACTGCTGCTTTATTTAATTCTGTTTTCTGCTGTAATTAAATAGAAATCTGTGTTTAATCCTGAATCACCTGAGTCTGTAAGATCTGGACGATCAAAACCCTGAATCCATCATCCAAAGTTGGAAGCTCACCTCAGCGTAGCAGATGATAGTGTGGCTTAGTTATGCAAGAAGAAAAGATCACCCAAAGGCGCTTAGCCGGAGACAGACAGGACACATCCTGAAAAAAAAAGCAAAAAAAACCCGATCTGCCTCAACATCTTTTCACAGAAGTCAACATTTAGCTACTTTAGGTCTTAACAGACGACTCTGTCTTTCTTTTGCATAAAAGCGTCTCATATTCTCACCTGTTTCCACTGGTTTCCTGCCAGATAACGGTTTTATTTATTGGGAGATTTGTTTCTGTAAAGCATAGATGAGTCATTATGGAGGGACAGTAACAGAAGAAACTTTTTTGGTGTTTGTCTCAGATAGATGCTATTAGTCATGTATTATACTGAGACATGAAGTATTTATGGATGTGAACAATGTTGTGTTACACATATTTAGTCTGTTGCATTGGTGAATTTAGAAATATATGCCATTTCATTGTATTTTAGAGGTATATTTTTTACTTGTGCATATCACAAAGAGCTTTGTCCATCCATCCATCCATCATCTATACACCACTTAGTCCTCATTAGGGTCACAGGAGGCTGGAATCTATTGCAGCTAATTTGGGGTACATTTCCACTAGATCAGACAAACAATCACACTCACATTCACACCTACAGATAATTTAGAGTTACCAGTTAACCTCAGCATGTTTTTGGACTGTAGGAGGAAGCCGGAGAACCCAGAAAAAATCCACACATGCACAGGGAGAACATGCAAAATCCATGCAGAAAGATACCAGGAATGCCGGGACACGAACTGGAGATCTTCTAGCTGCAAGGCGACAAAGCTAACCACAACTCCACCGTGCAGCACAGAGGGCTTTGTGCTCATGAGAAATGTAGACCACTGTAGACCATGAAAATGCTTAATGTGGCTTTCATTTGCCTGATATTAAAACAGTAGCTTTACATGCTGTTGCACCAAAACAATGAGATAAAACATGCTGAAATGTTGTGTAATGTAAGGAATGCAGATTTGGGATGTTCTATTATTATTATTATTATTATTATTATTATTATTATTATTATTATTATTATTATTATTATTATTATTATTAAAAAAAAAAAAAAACCCATCTGTGCAGATTTAACTATAAAAAAGTGACAGTGGAGAAATGGAATAGTCTGTGAGGATTACCTGCTGAATGGAAAACTGTAACGGACGGAGAGGTGATAATTTGAATTCAGTGTCGAGACTGAAAACTGCAGAGTCTGAACTCCAGGCAGAGTGAGATGTTACCAAAAGGTGTGATATTAGTGCTACTACCTGGAGGATGTGTGTTTTCCCTCCATCTACATCTGTCTTAGCTCTTCCTCCTTCTGCAAACTCACCTCACTCCTTTCTGACTGCCTCTTTATGCTCTCTCCGTCTCTTCCTCCTCCAATCAGAGCAGCTCTCCGTCTTCTCATCTCTCAAACTGCTCTGGGGGCGTTCAGCCGGCTATTTTCAGCAGGTTCACCATCTCTCTGCATACCCGTTTCTTCTCTGTTGTGTGTTTTGTTTTGTTTTTTTGTTGAGATGACATGCGAAGGCTGCGAGGCTTAAAACAACATCGGAGTCACACAAATTTAATTAAACAGAGCTCTGGTAGAGGCTCACCGAGATTAATTTCCCCCTCTGGACCCAGGCCAGGAACCATCGGTATCTAAGTGTGTGTTTTCTGATTACATCCTGTTTGTCCTTCAAGGTATCAAAGAGCCTCTTAATGACAGATTGGAGTGACAGCAGTACACGTGCAATTAAACACAACAAAGAATGCAGACTTTTCTGCCACGATTCTAGAATTATTTGATTTCTTACTGTATAATCTGCATTTAGTTGCACCATTAAGCAAAACTAAACAAATTTTCTAACATAAAAAATGGAAGAAACTCAATGAAAACTCAATTTTTCACATTTCTCATCCAAATTAACCACTCCAGATACACTCAGTTCAGGATTTTCTTAATGCAATCAGAACAATTTCTTCATTTTTTAAATTAGAAATGGCTCTCCAGCATTTTTCTCTTTCAGCATTACGTTTCTTTAGATGTGCACAAGACAAAATCAAATAAGAAAGGTCAGAATTGAAGCAACAGAGGCTGAAATATTCTCATTTTTAGGCTGAGCCAAGCTCCAAAGGCTCTGAATCCTACATTTCCCACAATGCAGTTCGATTAGTTGATAATCCTTTAAAATAAATGCGAAAAATTCCACTCAAAAGGAGTTTTAAAGATGGATTTTTATCAGAACCTGGAACCAGTTTTTTTAGATTATATTGCAAAGATGTTTGTAGATTGAATTTATATTTCTTATTATCAAGCCTAATATTAAAAATGTAAAATTATTTTTGATAGTTCCTGGCATTTTTCTGTTGTTCCACTATTAAATAAAAGCATAAATTATCATTTCAGTGTAAAATTTAGCTTCAGTCAGTTTGGTTTGAGATACAAGTTGTAGGTTTTAGATGCTTTTGACATATTTAAATCTAAATTTGATATTGTAACCCTCGTCTAACCCTGGAGATCCAACCCCTTCTGTCAGTCTTCTTTTTCTCTCTACAGTTCACTGCAGGTATTTTTGTGCTGCTGTTATTTTTAAGACAAGATACGATGAAAGTTTAATGGCTTGGAGAAACTGGGACAGCATCAGGAGGAGAAACAATAATAGGATGAGTAGCAAAAAGGAAGATAAACAACAACAAAACACAACCGACAATATTCACAGGAAATACAACAGAGACAGATTTGTAAACTGTTGTATGAAAATAGCGACTAAAAGTGTTTGTTTTACTGTTCTACTAGTGTAAGTTGTATGAAAATAGCGACTAAAAGCGTTTGTTTTACTGTTCTACTAGCATAAGTCATAGGGAATAGGAATGCAACGTGTCCAGGGTCTAATTCATTCATTATTGTCGAAATTAGAGGTGTTTTAGAAGTGTACTGTGATGTGACGTTATTCTAAGTTCTACCAGCTAGCATTAACAATGAGAAACATCCAACTTCCCAAAGCTGTAGAGGGCTGTGCATCCATTTGGTTATTCTGTTGTTGTTGTTGCAGTGATTTGAGGCTTCGATCTTTAAAATCTTGACCTGAAATGAGAGAAATCTTAAGTCGTGACCTGGTTGAATTCATGAACAGTGCATGCAGGCTAAACCAGTGTTCCATTTATATATGCTCATGGTACTTTTATACTGAAATTGGCCATAAAGTGTGTTTTTTTCAAATGAAGCTACCATGAAACAGGAAATGATTATGTTGTGTCAACCAGAAGTTCCACTGCAGAATCTTGATCACAATGTTGGCATTTTTTGCTAGTAGCTTCCAGCTGACGGTTGCTTAGAGTCTACTGTAGCCTGTGGATGACAACTTATATTACACAAACTCTCCAAGTTTGGGTTCAAAAACTGAAGATGCAACAATCCCATAATGATTGCCCACAACACTACAATATGCTTTGATTTCCTTATGACTCAAAGTTGTGGTAAAAGTACAAGTCTGAGTCATAAGACTTTCAAATTCAGCTACCATGAAACAGGAAATGATAATGTTGTATCAACAGAAATTCCACTTCTGAGTCTTGATCACCACGTTGGCATTTGTTTGCTAGTTGCTACCAGCTGACGGTTGCTTAGTAACTATATCCATTATAGAGTCTACTGTAGTTCATAGATGACACAAACTCTCCAAGTTCGGGTTCGAAAACTGAAGATGCCACAATCCCATCATGAATGCCCACAATATACGATGTATGTGTGCTACAGCTATCTATGTAGTAACTAAAAATTCACTCTTGTTCCCCTTCACCCTCACCCCAACCAGTCAAGGCAGACTCCCACCCTCCTTTAGCCTGGTTCTGCCGGAGGTTTCTTCATGGTAACAGAGAGTGTTTTTTTCCCCACTGTTGACAAATTCTTGTTCAGAGGGAAACCAAAGGAAACTTTGGAGTTCCACGAATGACCACAATGTTATGACTTCATTGTAACCGCGGTGTTAAAAGACTTACATGTTGGCCTAAAGTTTTGATTTTCTTGTGACTCAAACTTGTGGTAAAAGTACATGTCTGATTCATAAGACTTTCAACCATGAAACAGGAAAACAGGAAATGACGATATTGCATCAAACAGAGGTTCCACTTTGGAGTCTTGATCACCCCGGTGGCATTTATTTGCTAGTTGTTACCAGCTGACGGTTGCTTAGTAACTATATCCATTACAGAGTCTACTGTAGTTGGTAGATGACACAAACTCTCCAAGTTCGGGTTCGAAAACTGCAGATGCAACAATCCCATGATGAATGCCCACAACATACAATGTATGTGTGCTACAGCTTACTATGTAGCAACTAAAAATCACAATTTGCTATTTGTTTCTTTTTCACCTTTACCCTCACCCCAACCAGTCTAGGCAGACCACCACCTTCCCTTACCTTGGTTCTGCAGGAGGTTTCTTCGCAGTAAAGGGAAGTTTTTTCTTCCCACTGTTGACAAATTCTTGTTCAAAGAGCTCGTAAGCTCTACAAACGACCTCAATATGTTGTGACTTCATTGTAACCATGGAGCTAGAAGACTTGCATGTTGGCCTCAAGTCTTGATTTCATTCTAACTCAGACTTGCCCTAGAAGTACTTGGGTCATAAGACGTAACCTAGACTGCCCCTAAGCCTAACACAGTCGACCAAGGCATCAGATTTATAGACTTAACATGCAATTTATCTCATCGAGATAATGAAATAGTATGTTTTCTCACATCTGTAGTTGGTTTGTCCAATCTAGAGGAGTCTTAGAGTCCTGCTATGTTGTGCAGAATGGTTAGAAAACCTCAGCTCTCACTGTGGTTATTACAAAATAAGTCTAAAAAAGAAGGTAATGCTTCCAAAACATACCTAATGGATACCTACACCAGTTTCAGTGTTTTATGTGTGGTCCTTTGAAGGTTGGATTAGTCACTTTCCCAACAAATCCAACAGTTTCCTAATTTGAATGCTGACATCTCTTGAGAATTTGGACAGAATTTGGATAAGAAGGGTTCTTCTGGGGTCCTATGAAGGTTTTCATCATCTCTGTAGCCTTTTAAACATGGAAATCTCTGCTCAATTCGACCTGTCAGGCCTGTCTCTGGGAAAATAGAGACATCCAGCACGTCTAACATATAAATCTGTTGGCGTTACTGAGGTTTGAAGACACCATTCTCTGCAGGTTCTTATTTTGAAGCAAATGAAAAAATCCATGCATTTTCCAAATCTGTGTTTCCATAGCAACACAGCCCTCTCAACTTCTATAATTCATGTTTTCTGTTTTTTTTTTCTCCATAGCGGTTGTATTAGAGTGTTCATTCTGGACAAACCTCCAGCTCTGACTTAGTGTATTTATGTGTTTAATACAGATTACTACATATATGTGCATGTTGGATGCAGTACGTTAAACCCCAGATCTGTGTTTGTTTGGATCGCTGGCTGAACCCCCTGCTGCACTGCTTTGCTCTGTTACATGGACTGGACTTCTTTTGGCACATCAGCTCGTCTTTTAGCTAGCGTTAGCAGCAGCTTGATTCCTTCTTCTGATTGGTTTCATCCTGCTTCAGTCATATGATAAATTTAAGAAGGCTCTGCTTTTGGTTTTTGTTAGCATTTAGCTGCTATAGTCACTATTTTTGGGTGTAATTTTGGGGAAATTGGTGTAAAAACCTTGAATACTAAGCCACCTATCCTCTATTTCCTCTTCTTACACCTACTTTATGTACACAAACATACATTTCCCCACAGCGGGAGCACAAAGCAGCACAAGTGGCTTTACCAGACATCCCTCATCCCTCCCTCAGCCAGCGAGCCATATGGCCGATGGCGGATTAAAAGCGCTGGTCGTCTGCCCCGCCCAGTGGATTACCAACCCACAGAGGGAGCTCATAGGAGGTGTATGTAATGTGTGGGGTGAGAGGGGACAAACTGTGGGTAAAGAAGAATACTGACTTTCCTGTTGAGTGCCAGGTTTGACCTCCGTCTTTGTAACACTCAAACATCCAGCCATCTATCGGGTGCTCTAATTGGATGAGTGTGTTGGCAGGTGACGGCTCTTTAGTGAGGAGATCGGAGAAGACGTTAACTAATTTACAGCCAGGAAAGGTTAATGAATGTGAGAAGGGCTGCTAAGTGACGGGGCAGGTTAACTGTCTGTGAACTGAGCTTGTGTATACACCTGATTATTTGCAAAATTATGACTGTATGAACATATTACTTGAGTAACACATCAAACACGCATGCAGTGACTTAAGCTAAACATTTACGATTATTAAAGTTGTAGAAAGGCATAAAAATGACACAGAACTCTTTAAATTGTGTTTTCTTATTGTTCATTGGATTTCTTTATCACTTTTTAACAATGTTTAACTGATCAACTCAATATTTTATAGTGATTTCATGTCTTTTTTTGGCTTTTTGTTGTCGTTCTCCACAATATTTTTCTGCAACATATCTTGCAATATGAAAAAAATCAGGAATTTTCACCAAATGAAATGAATAACTATCTGGAGAACATAAATCATTGTAGAATGATTAAGGGGATTTTGTATCATCTGCATAGAAAAAAAATATATATACATATATATTGGTTACTGCTTAACATTTTAAATCTTTCTTATGTGGTGTAAGACAGGCAGAAGCATCCATAACACTGCTTTGCTTTGGATTGCATTCAGAACTGGCTTTGCACTCATCACTCAGCGCTTTGTGATGCTAATTTAAAGGGTCAAACTAATCATTGGTGTTGCCTTGGCAACAATACAAGACACCGTTGACAGTGTACCTATTTCTGGTTGGTGTCTTTCTGCAGCTGAAATGTTTCCAGGGCTGAGTGATTGTGGCTAAAATCATAATAACAATTTGTCTGATCAACATTGAGATTGTGATTATTCACCACCATTTTTATTATTTTTTATTAAAGTTTAACATTTAAATAAACAGAGCACCTGCTTTCTTCATCTTCACCTAAATTCAGAGCAGCTCCTAGAGACAAATACAAATACAATTCTACCCAAAATGCCTCACATACGTCTTTATGTATCAAGCAGAAAATAAAGTTGGAGCATGATGTATTGGAGTTTATATGCCATACTTAGTCACTGCACTTCTGCAACGTGACTTAAGCGTGTGTACTTTGCAGTGTTGATGGGAAACAACATACTTTGCAGTTCTAGAAAGATCCTGTCGATCTCTACTGCAGCTATCAAACATCCAAGAAAACAAAAAGACAACAAAAATCAGTTTGAAGAAGATTTCAACCTCTGTTTTGGCTGTATGGTTGAGTTTTTTCTTTGCTTCACTGACACACTTCCTCTATTATTGTCTAATATCTCATACTATATATACATGTTACTATACAGAAATTAATGCACACATACAATCATGGAAAAAATTATTAGACCATCCTTGTTTTCTTCAATTTCTCGTGGTCTAATAATTTTTCCATGACTGTATATGTAACCTTGTTAAGCTTAGCTGTGACTTGTTTGTACATACTGTATGTCCAGGATGTAACACTGCCGTCCAACATGACCACCTGCCTACGCCCCGCTGCCGTTCACAAGGCCTGATATTTTCGTAAGAGAAGCAGGTCACTCATCTCACTTTCCATCCCAACATCTTACACCGCTTTACTGCTGAAGGTTATATACAGCCTCACCTGACAGCCCTCGGTCATATGCCTGTAACTTAAACCCCGGTAGGTTTGCTGCAAATGATCAAAAGTGTCTTTGATGAGCTGCTTAGGTTCCAGTCCTTTAAACAGCAGACTGACCTGTTTGTAGGACTTAATGTAGGTCAGGACTCCTTCTGTAGATGTTGATTTTGTTATTTATCCCATTTTATTGTATTTTATCTAATTATGGGAAGTGACTAATGATGTTACCTCAATTTAAATTTAATTTAATCACAGTCTCATTTGGAAATACTCTTTCATTTCTTCAAAATGTAAAACAAAATCTAGCATTTTTCTGGGTTTCTAAATTTAACAATAAAACAAGCTTTAATTTGGTCTGATATTCTTAGTAAAACCACCTGTTTTCCATAAAGGTCTAAATGTTGGTCAACTTTTATAAGGGTTCTATATTTAGTCCACTCCTTTTTTTCATTTTACCTCTGCTAAGGACTGGGGTTCAGCAGCATTTCATTTATCTGAATCCTCCAGTTAATATGCTTTAGAATCCATTGTCGTATCCTTTATGCTTTAACTTCCAACATTAGGCAACAATATAAAGAAAGCTTTAGCTAAATTGCTAAATAACTCAAAGATTCCTGAGGCGTCAGAGAGATAAAAGTTTTGTTTGGCAAGCTTTTCACGAGACACGATATAAACCTTTATGCAGACGACTAACTACTGTTCATTTACATGCACACCAGCATCCCCATTTAAACAGACACTCATTAATTTATCGCAGGTTAGATGTATCACAGCTGTTTAAATTAAATTAAAATGCAACCTCAACCTCTAGAAAACAAGACTCCATCTGGGGAGAAAGGTTTGGGTCCATTTATACCAATATTTATTTGCTCTTTATGATGTAAAGAACTTGATTTATGTTTTACTTATCTTGACTATTTCCTATTTTCTTTTTTTTTTTCTAAACTGTACTACTCAAGAACTTAGTAAGTAGATATCTGCTTGTACAAATGTTCCTAATAATTGGGTACATTTCCAGTCATTTTGAAGTTTTTCTTAGGTGGCTAGAAACATATTCAATCATAAATGATGAGCTTTGTGTTCCTGAGAGTTTAGACTGTTTTCGTTTTCCCTGAATCACGTGCTTGCTTACTCTTCATATTCATTCATTCATAGAAAACTCCAAAGCTGCTTTCTCATGCGGTTTCTCCGACTCGCGACAAAGAGTGGCCTTTCTCCCTACGCTAACATATTCAGTGAATGAGAATTGTTTGGGTGATATTTGGAACAGAGAACTTATTGTGTGAGTCATGACCTAGAAGACGGAAGGAAAATGAGGACATTAACCTCCCTGATGTCACAAACAAGGACACACACATGGTGGGAATACAAATATACATCTGACCTTGAGTAAGACGGACACCAACATGTACGAAATGTGGTGTCTAAAGGTTCTCTAGGCTGTTATAGGGTGGGCCTAACCTTTATGTGTTCTCAATCCCCAAGTACTACCCTTGTAGAACTTTTAGACACTAGATTCTGAACATATTGGTGTGTCTTACTGATGGTCAAATGTATTTTTGTATTCCCACCATGTGCATGGGTGTAAGATGGACCCCAACATGTCTGGAATGTGGTGTCTAAAGGTTCTTTAGGCTGTTTCAGGGTGTTTGAGTATTTTCAGACCAGAAGAACTGCCCTTGTAGAACCTTTGGACACCAGATTCTGAACATATTGGTGTGTCTTAGTGATGGTCAGATGTAAATTTGTATTTCCACCATGTGCATCCTTTGTAGAACAGAATCCAACATGTCTAGAACTTAGGTTGCCCGAATCTTTTAGAACCTCTTTTATGCTGTTTTGGGGGAGGAAAAAAGCACCTTCTTGCACTGTAGTACTTATAAGCAGCCCTGAAAACCATCTGTGTGAACTTTTGAAACTCAGAGAAGCGCCAATTTTCTGTCTTCTTGATGTCTTCGTCAACAACCTAAAGTTCTCCATATAGTTTAACATTTTGATTCTTCATTGCTGTATTTTCTGTACTGGATTTACCTACTATTTGTGGCACTCAGAGTTGTTGGATCCTACGCCAAGAACAAAACTAAAAGTTCAAGGGCCTATTTTGGTGCCCTTCCTGTAAACAGTAGTGCCGCCTTTAGCCTCCCCCCGAGCTCCTGCAGTGGAAACCTGCTGTATTAGACCGAACACCATTAATTCCATGCAGCCAGTCAATTGTCAAAAGGTCTGTGTGGTTTTAATTTGCATTCAGTCCAGCAGAATCAATACAGCCCCGCTCTGGGCTACAGTCTGACACAGATCTGCATTAGCAAAACACCGTGTCTGCTTCCATTAAACAGTCCTTGACATAAGGGCTGCTGATCACAATGCCAAAGAAAAGTCACCAACTAGTGGGACAAACCAACCGCCAGTAGGGGTCGACTCATACAGAGACCACCAGTACTTGTATTTTTAGATGTAAAGACTCTATAGCCAATGTTTGGTCACAATTTTCAAGAAGAGTAGTTCCCTGAACCGTTTCCTTTGGAGCAGCACTTGAACAAGCAGTTAAAAGAAGGGCTTAGTTTTCAAAAAGGGGTGAAGGCCTTTAGGTAAAGGTCGCCTGGCTGTGTATGTAACCTATAAGGAGCCACACATGTACACGGTAACCAGAGTGTTAGATGGTGACAGTATTATTTACTAGTAAGTGTATATTCATTCTGGTTATACTGCTTCAAAAGTACTTTAAGTCCTGTACGCTGGATTTAGATGTTTGTTCTTTGATGTTCCTTCTACCTGAAAGATGTAAATGAGGCACAAAAATGTGTGATCTTGTTGCTTTGAGTGTATCGTAGTGGCCAACAGCTGACCTTTGACGCCAACGAATACAACTCACACCGCTTCCAACCACACTGGGCATTTGCATCCTTGTTTCCAGAAGTTGTGAAGGGTTTTTATTGATGTTTTCAGTTTTGGTAGACAGTTATAGTGCCATTATACCAATCAGAAAAACTTTAATAATCACTTATGGGACTGTTTTTGGAGCAAAATGTGTTTAATTTGACAAACGTTGCACATCAGCACAATATGCCGGCCCATGTTTGCCTCCTATTAGTCCATGCTCAGTGTGTCTGGGATTCCTCCTCCCCCTTCCTGGTTTGGCATGCCGCCCTAATGCGACCACCCTCTCGCTCCTCTCTCTGTACATGCATAGCTGGGCTGGTGGGTGTAAAAATAGCTGGGCTGGGAGGTGGAGGTGGGGAGTAGGGGGAGGCTGTCAGTCAATGGCCAGAGTAGTTGGATTTACAAACTGAGAAGAGCAGCGCTGAGTCCAAAGGGACGTAAGGTTCGGCTGTTGGAGTTTCTCCCCGCTGGATGGTAGCCTGTAAGGTTTTTGGGGGAGGGTAGGAGGAAGCAGGGACAGTGAGTGGATTAACAGAGTGATTAAACGCACCCACTCAGATTCTTTTACATTCATGGGATAGACTCGTACACCTTCCACCATGGGCAACGCAGCCATGTGTAAGGTGTGCGGCTCGGACAAGGGCCTGAGGACTACCGGGAGTCAGTCCAACCTGGACCAGAATGCGTTCCCAGACTACTACTGCGTGGAGCATTTTCCTGTGCAGCCTCCACTGATGCTGGTAAGAGCTTCCACTGGCAGGTGGCAGGGTGACTTCAGGCAACTCCTGAACGGCTGCTTGTGGGATATTTTTGGAGACTCGTTCAGGGTTTGAATACGGTTTTTGAAGTTGGTGTCAGGTCTTGCTTTTAAATGTTGAGCTATTTTTATTTCCGTCAGTGTCTTGATGAAAGGATTGTTGATGATCTGCTCAATCTGCATGCATTCTCTAGTTTTTACATGACTACATCTACCTTTGGATCTCTATTGATTTGCACCATGCAGTAGCTGTAAATCAACCAGGTCAGGGTTTGGGCTTTTTTTTTTTTTAAGAAGGTGTGTGTTTTAGTGTGTGAGATGGGGTGGGGTGTTGTTCCCTCTCCTCTCCCTTTAAAGGCCAGTGTGACATTTTTGTTCCTAAAGCGTCCCTGCACAGCAGCGTGAGGACTCGTGTGGCTAATGTGAAAAGCAATGTAATGACTTCAGCAGCATGCCGCCGCTGCTGCAGGGAATACAAGACCAAAAAATATCACTCGGTTAGTGTGGAGCGCCGTCTTAATGCGTAGCTTTTCCTGGAGCAACACTTAAAAATATATGTCAGTGGGGTAACTGTGTTGTTTGCATCTAGATTAAATTTCTTGACATTTTGTAGTTGTTAACCTGCAATAAGTGCATCTCAAAGTGTTTGGCACTGGAAGGAACTTTGACATTTTCTTGTTGGACAACTTTTAGCACCCTAACATTTACCTAGACATAAGTTGCTTGTAGATATTTACACAGTGAGGCAAATTTTGGCAAAATATGTATTTACATTGGTTTGGGAGTCATGTTAGTGCACGTACATGCACTCAGACTCACCCTTGTTTGCAGGGTTTCATCAGTATTTAAATGTCTGACAGAACCTCACTGGTTGCTTTGCATGTTTTAGCTCAAATACCACCTAACTTACTGCAATATCCACCATTTTTGTAGTTTTTCTAGTGCTTTGACACCATCCGGTTAGCTTTTAAACATAAGTGTGAAGGTCACTTAGTTCATCACAGTTTTATTTTGTCACCTTTACCTTTTTCCAAAGTAGTGACTGATCTGCAAAGTCATTATTGCTGTTTCTCTCCACTGCTTGAGGGAAATTTATAGTCAAGCAGCAGCATTTGAGCTCCTGAAATTAATACATGATTCTTTTTACGGTTCCTATAGTCTGCCCATTTATAATAGCAATGATTTAAAGTGAGTTAATTCATATTTTTACATCAAAAGCTTGAATAAAGCTTGAAAGAGTCACTTGTATCAATGAACCCAACAATTCTGCTCTTTTTTAATCCTCTTTGAGCTCCTTATTTTGGTTTTACAGCCTTTAACTTTACTGTTCTGCTTCAGTATGAGCTCTCTCATCAGCCTTAAAAGGGTGATGAAGATTGAAATTTGTGTAAAACGCTCTCATATGTGATTCCACCAACTTGTATTATTGATTTATATTTGAGCTCATGTAACCCACTGACAGGCCCAGGCAGGTCCAGACTGCAGTAATCGGTCCGTGTGTAGGTGTAGGAGGAGGATGAGGCGATGACCTGGCAACCCGTGGTGACCCCTGACAGCTGAGCAGCTATTCCCTGATGGCATGAAAAAGAAAGTCAGAGCAGGACAGAAGAAGAATAGATGAAGTTTGTTACTGAGGAGGGGGAGCAGTGAGATTGTTTCTGTGAATGACGTCGGATATTTCGAGCTTTTGCTGTCAGTTTTCGGACTCTCCTCGACGCAGTTCTCTTGCCTCTTAGCTAGCTAATAAACACAAGCTACAGCAATGGGGTCAGGGAAAGATTCTTCTAAATATTGTGTATACAGTTGAGTAAAATTGAAAGTTATCCCTGAAGAGACAAAACGACCACACACAGACTGATAATGACCTAAAATGACCACAGAGAGACACAAAATGACTCAGTGAGACAGATAATTATCATATAAAGAAACACAAAATGACCAAAATGACTACAAAAATGCACAAAATGACCACAAAAAGACTTATAATGCCCACAAAATTGACCAAAAAAGAGCAAAATGAGCACAGACACACAAAATGACCACATAAAAACACAAAATGACTCAGTGGGACAGATGGTTATCATATAAAGACACAAAATGATGAGGGACACACAAAGTAGCTGCAAAAAAATTGCAAAATGACCACAAAAACACCTGAAATTATCACAGACGGACTGAAAACGGACACAAAAAGGCACAAAATGACCACAAAATGACCTAAAATACCCACAGAACGGACTGAAAATGACCAAAAAAGAAACAAAATGAGCAGCTTGTGTGATCTGGAATCAACACACTTCCTTGAGACGTGTTTTTTTAATGGGGAACTTAGTGGACAGTGATTTCTCGGACACAGATACTATTAGTTATTTTCCATATAAAAGTTGATATATTTCCAAAAAAGAAATATCTGTCATGATTATCTCAGCTTAATAAAAAGAACACAAAACTATTTCTGAATCAGCTTTCATTATTGTTTAGCTAATTAAGAAGGTGGTTGTTATTAAATTCAGATGGTTATTTAGTTGACATTTTAGTGATATCCAGTCATTTTTTATTAATAAATGATTGTTTCCATAATAAATAATGATGGAATTTGTAAAGACATGATCACAATGAACATAAAAACATTAATTTTTTTACTTTTAATAAAAATGTATGCAAGATATATCCCATGGACTTCAAAAGTCCCTCAGTTATAGATTGACCCAACAAGTAATCCTTCTGGGTTCCACAAATGATCTAGTTGTTAATACACTTGGACGCGACTGTTGGGAGACACCCAGAAGCTGCCGTTCCTGTTGTTGTTTTTGCAAATTCAGTGTCAGAACAAATTTCAGACACACTCAGCGGACATTCACACATACAGATCCAGGTTTGATAAATATATATGATATGGTGTTTATATGCACAAATGCTTCAAAAACCTGATCATAAATGAGACACACTGAGGGATGCTGATGTTTTTATGATGCATTCTGGAGCTTCTAACTCACTGAGAGGATTTTGTCTTTGTAACATCATCCAGTAGAAAACATTTAAACAGTGCATCTGGTGCTGAATGAAGAAAACTAGGTATAAGTCAGGCATTAGAGATGTCACTGATCTGTTAATTGTGCTGTGATTTAAAACAAAACAGAAAAGAAAAACCCGTCCATGTTCTCTGACACATCCCACCTACGTCCTATTTTTAGATGTGGAGTGTTCACTGTCCTGACCTGTGACCTCTGACCCTCTCTGACATCAGTATACTATCATCTTCTGCAGCTTTTAGATCCTGCTGCATGCAAGGTGGTAAATTAGGTGTTTGACGTGCAAAGCTAGTGGGTCAATGTATAACTGAGGGACTTCTGAAGTCCATGGGATATATCTTGCATACATTTTTATTTTCTGTGTTCGTTGTGATCATGTCTTTACAAATTCCATCATTTATTATGGAAACAATCACTTCTTAATAAAAAATGACTGGAAATCACTAAAATGTCAACTAAATAACTGTCCCCATTTAATACCAACAACCTTCTAATTAGCTAAACAATAATCAAATGAGCTGATTCAAAAATGGTTTTGTCACTTCGTGCCTCGTTTTTGTCATTTTGTGTTTCATTTTTGTCATTTCATGTCTCGGTTTTGTCATTTCATCTCTCATTTTTGTCATTTCGTGTCCCGTTTTTGTTGTTTTCTGTCTCGTTTTTGTTGTTTTGTGTTTTGTTTTTGTCATTCTGTGTCTTGGTTTTTAATAAAAAATGACTGGATATCACTAAAATGTCAACTAACAAAATGCCACAATTTAAAAACAACCACCTTCTAGTTAGCTAAACAATAATAAAATGAGCTGATTCAAAACAGTTTTGATCGTGTTCTTTTTATTAAGTTGAGATAATCATGAGAGGCATTTAATTTTTGGCAATATATCAAATTTTATATGGAAAATTGTATCTGGGTTAGAAAAATCACTTTCAACTAAGTTACCCATTACAAAAACACCTCTCAAGGAAGTGTTTACTACAATAACTTTTTAAAATAACTTTCAATTTCAATTTTACTCAGTTGTATATATAATATTTAGAAGACTTTCTGTAAAAGTGCCATGTGGTGTTTGGTTATAGGCAGCCATGTTGATTTTAGGCCTGAAAACAGCAAAAATGTCAACTATGATACATACAATTATATATTAGCCCTTATAATGCATAGAATTCCTTACATAATACAATATAATATAATGTGCCTGTATAGTTGTATACAAACACTAAACGGTGCAGCTGTTTTGCTGCAGTTGTGTAAAACCACTACATTGATGCTTCCCCTCATCCATATGTATTTCTATCTAAATTTAACCAACGGCAAATAAACCCCCAGGTCTTTCTCTGTATGCAAATAAGTCCCCAGGGACGCCTCTGACTGGCCGGAAACAGTCCAGGGTTGTTGCCAAGCTGTGTATTACTGTATACAGGTCAGCTGAATTAATCATAGTAGTGATGAAAGAGGATGGAAACGCGGTAAAGGTGACGGTATCAGGATTAACTGCAGTTCCAGTTATGTCAACTTCAGTATAATGAATCAGAAAAAGCTGCGTTCTCTCTGTTTGTAGTTTGGTTATTGTGTCCTTAATGCATCATGGGGAGAAAACCTTTCGTCCATTTCCCTGATTGAAGTGCTGTTGTCATCTTAAAATGGTGCAACTGTGTTTAAGGACTGATATGTGCGAGGCGACCCAAAAGAGCTTTTAATATCAGCGGCACAAACAGAGCCAGCACCGAGTGCAGTTGCTAGTAAACAGAGATGCTGTTATTCCATCCAAACAGATAGGAATAGAATGTGCTCCTTCAGTCGAATCATGGATGAAGACACAGCTGAAGTCCATGTATTTTTACTGTTACTCTGTTTTAATGTGGAACAAATGATCTTTTAAGCAATCTTTAAGGTTAGCATTAAGTTTAGATTAAATCTGTGATGCTAGTTAACGGTAGTCAGTTGTTATTGATCGTAAATTACCGCTATCTACCCTTGATTGTTGATTTTTGGCTACATTGTGGTTGCTTTTGCTAACTCCAGTGTGTTAGCATGCAGAAACAACAATTCTCTCTCCTTTTGGCTCTGATTTGGTCTCCACCATCACCTGAGGAAAACTATCTAGCTCTTTAATTGCTAAATGCTAACATTCTTAATCAGCTAGTTGCTAACTGTGGTCCATTGGTATTGTTTTATGTTTTATTTGTTCATTTATTTTGGTGTTTATAATTGACCTTCTTGGTTTAGCAAACATCACCAGGTCATTTAATTTTAGAAAAATCATTGGATAGCTCTGTAACCTGAATTTATTGTTATGCTAATGTTAACACAAAGGCCACAAAATGGGGTTAGCTGTTTTATATTTTCTTTTGACAAAAGCTAGCGGCTAATACTGCAAATTAAACTGACACATATTACATTTAACGGATGCAAACTAATAAGCTAAAATATTCTCAACAGCTTAATTATGCTTTCTTTAATTAATCTAGTCTAAGTAGTTAGCTTTAGCAGGTGTTAGCATGTTTCTAGCACTCTATGCTAACGTTATCGGTGTTAAAGAGTATACGTAGCCACCTTGACATCACTGTACTGAAACCTTGAGTTTGACATTTGGCTGTTGGGGACATCACACACAAGTCCTAAACATTTCCTGGTTTATCGTCTATTTCATGCTAAATTGTACCACGATTTCCAAAATGATCATCATATTGTATTCAAAAGTATTAAACTAGCAAATGAGACCATAAAATCATTAGAAAAATGTTTAATGAGGTAGCAAATCAAGTAAGAAGTCTGATCGTTTTCTTATAGACTTCTATACAATTTGCTACCAAAGGAGTCGCCTCCTGCTGGCCGTTAGAAAGAATGCAGGTTTAAGTAATTTCTGCGTTAGCTTCAGATGCTATATCAATGTTTACTGTATAGTCTATGGTAATGTGATGATTATTTTAGTTGTTCTAACAAGTTAGCTACAGAATGCTAACACGTCTAAGTCCAATCCTAATTCACCAAAAGAACCAAACAGGCCGATGAGTCCGACTAAACCTTCAACAGCTCAGTCTGGTGTTGTGGGATCAAGAGTTCCTGTTATAATCATCTCTTTATGTCTCATAAAGTTTCAGTTTATGCTAACATGGTTAACATTAATCTTTTTACAACAAATATTACTCAGAATATACCAACCATGAGCTTTGTAGCTTTACTAGCATCGCCATTGTGTGATTAAATGGTGGTACAAATGGTGGTGACTCATCAACATCATATCCATGCAGAATAAGTTGAGATTTGGTCCAGAGTAAGAGTTTTCTGTGTGATCGCTGAAGGTATAGCAGGAGAAGCACAGGTGGTTTATCCTATTAATGCCAGGGTTCTGCTGCTGTGCATGTTTGCTCACATCTAACTGGCTCACCAAACCCACTAAACAGATGTGAGCCATAGGAAGAATTATTAGTTTTATCTGTGCTTCACCTTCATAATAAATCACATCTGTCAGTCATCAGAAAGGTCTGTTTGCCTCGAGGGTAGAAGTCCATCCTTGAACTTGGAAATGGAAGTTTGACCAAACTCATGGTCTACTTACTTCACAGTTTTCTAGTGTTCTACAGTGTTTTACAGTTTTCCACAGTGTTCTAAAATGTTTTGCTATGTTTGATAGTTTCCTGCAGTTTTTCCACAATTTTCTGGTGTTCTACAGTGTTCTACTGTGTTATAGTTTTCAATTGTTCCACAATTTTTCACAGTTTTCTAGTGTTCTCCAGTTTCCTACAGTTTTCCACAGTTTCCTGCAGTGTTGGACAGTTTTCTAGTCTTCTACAGCTTTCTACAGTTTTCTGGTGTTCTATAGTGTTCTACAGTGTTCTGCAGTGTCAGACATTTTTGTAGTTTTCTACAGTGTTCTACAGTTTTTTACAGTGTTCTGTAGTGTTCTACCACATCACACAGCCTCCACTGAAGGAACTTTCCCTCTCAGCTGTCCTGTTGTTGCATAATGTAGGATGGAGAGTTATCAGATCACAGTAAATCATGACACTTTTCAATTTGATTGAATAATTAAAACCAAACTGTGCTTTAAGGAGGTGATGCCTGCTAACTGTTTAGCCTACAGAATGTGAAACATCAGACCTCCACATGTGAGAAAGTGTTCTCTGGGTTCCTGAGAGGATGATGGGTTGGGTTAAGGGAGTATTTGTTCACCTCCCTGTGTGGCCGATACTCTGATGCCTTTACAGACGGTCTTACAGGAAGCGGCGTCCTTCCAGTTTTCCGTGCTTCCTTCGCTAGCTTCGCTGACAGACAGAGAGCCCTGTTGTCATGGTTACCGCTGGAGAGGGCAGTGCTTGTCTCCGTGGTAACAGGGAGGGGCTGGAGGATGCTACCGGTCGCTGGGAGGACGTGTTGGGGGACGGTTCAGGCGATGCTCGTGCATTATTGATGGAGCAGAGGAAAGACGGTGACTTTGTAAATGAATGTTTGATGTGACGTGTCGGCGGGCGAGCCGTCTTCATGCTCGGCAGGTCTGATGAAGTCGTGAGGTAATACGTCGAGACACGAGCAGGAACAGATTGTAACAGACAGGACTGGTGTGATAGGATTACAGAATATGCTGCAGATATTAGGGATGTATCAGTCCAACATCGATGGAAGAAACTGAAAACCACTGGCCTTGAAGCTTATTTGCTTCTCTTTTTCTTCTTTTACTTCTGCTTGAATTCATTCTGATTCACAGCAGACACGACTTCTCAGAGCTGTGACCCTTTCAGAGCAAAACATTTCCCCATCAAAGAGAGCGACAGACAGACTAAGCGCCTCATACCAGGAGTTATGAAACAATTTCTGTAGGACGCCGGCCGCCACAATTCTCCCCTTTATCTCTGCGATGTTAAGTGTCTTCCATTCAAAAGCCCCAGTTGTATGAGGGGGTCCTGTTGGTCTACGTGTCGCCATAGCAACCGGCCAGTCACAGAAAGATGATTAGGGCAAGGTCTCGCATAATGTGACTCTGCAGCTCTGGAGGATGCTATCTGACTCGAATGCGGTAACGGCTGCTGCTGGAAAACAATGCTAACTGTGTAGGAGCATGATGAGGCTGAATAAACAGGCTGTCCAAGGTTTAGTGGGGGAATTTCATACATCTGTTGTGAATAAGGATGTTTTAATAGCAACACAGTCAAGTTAAGATGAAAACAGATACATTTGTATAGAATCACGAAATAAAGACATGACATTTAACCCTGTGAACTCAGATAAACTGCCAGTGGGGTTGAAAGTCTTTAAAAATTTCCAACATTAACCATTTTTCAGAGCCAGAAAATGTAAAAACACAAAGAATTTTCAGTCCATGACCATTTTCACCTTCCTGCTGTCCTCATTTACGGCCACCAAAAAATATTGTTTCCTTGTCTGAAAAAAATCCAAGAAATCAGCAAAAAAATTCCCCAAATTTCTGAAAATTTCCAAAACCTTCAGGAAGAAAATTCCAATAATTCCTTAAAAGTTTTATTTTAAAAAATCCACCAAATGTGACAAGAAAATTCTTGTAAATATTTTCAAAAAATGAGTAAAAATCTTCCAAAAAAATCCTAAAAATATATAAAGTGATTCCATATATATCAGTAAAACTTGTAATATTTTCTTTAAGAACATTCACATAAAAACCAACCAAAATCCAGTGAAATTCGCTGGATTTTGGTTGGTTTTTTTGGTGAATGGTCTTATGAAACGTTTTTAACATTTCTTTTTTTCCACCAAAAAATGTTCAAAGATTTCCCAAAAATGTTGAAAATGTGGACATCAGAAGTTTCACTGTGAAAATAGTTTTTTTTTCCCCTCCACATTTTCAAACTTTAAAAGGGGTCAATTTTGACCTGCAGGACGACATGAGGGTTAAAATTCTGATATTTCATCAAAATCACTTTTTTTTCCTGCAAGATTCTGTTAAAATTCACGTACCATTCAGCTGAACTGCAGGCAGAGCAGATAGGAGACAAGAATGGAAACAAAGTAGAGAGATTAGGACCGAAATACAACATACGTCATGATTAAAATGAATACAGAAGCTTTAAAAAACGGAATACAGAAGATCAAGTTGTTGGTAGATACATTGTACATGGTGAAATATGTTTGTAGAGGTTGTAGAAATAGAAATACTAAAATATCTGTAGTATGTGGAGCCACAATTTTCTCAAGTATTTCTAATGTTGGACATACTGATTCTGGTTACTTTTCATAAAATAAATAAAGATAATCAACTTTTATTTTTTCTTTTCCATCATATTTGACATTATAACTGTGTCATACTGCATAAAGCATATTTTTGAGTTCTGCTTTATCTATCTATCCATCCATCCATCCATCCATCCATCCATCCATCCATCCATCCATCCATCCAGTAAAAGACATGCTGTTGATTTATTAGTGATTTCTATGTGACAGAACTTGACTGAAAAAGTTGATTCACTACCACAGTAACAGAGACTATAGTGGGTTGTGCTAATTCATGCAGCAAATGTGCTAAAATGTGTGCGCCTGAAGATTTTAAACTCATCAGTACTGAGAAATACAACAACTGCATTTCCTTGTCGACTCAGGCGGACTTGCATCTAGATTACACAGATGTTTATTGGCCTTTGTGACTTATGTCATTTCATTCTATGGGATTAGGCCTCAGGAGTCCTCTGACATTTTGGGAAATCCTCTTGTTTGTTACCCAAAAGGAGATAAGAAGATTGATATGGGATTTATTTCTCTGCATGCAGAATAGGGGAAAGGCTTTGTTTAGCTTAGCTTAGCTTAGCACAAACACTGGAAATGGGGCAAGTTGTTAGCATTGTGGTATTTATCAAAACAGAAAGCGATACTAAATAATACTAAAATTACACAGTAAAGCTTGCAAGATGGAAAACTGGAATGTTGGTCGAAGGAAGGAACCTCCAGGGGAAATAATAAAACACAGTCAACTGTAATAATAATGATTTTAAGGCCTGTACCCTGCAGTGTTACCATACATGCCCTGTCTGCTTAAAAAATTATGACTCATATTTCCTAATAATTAAATTACCACAAACTGGTGTTTTTAATTTTTGCCTCAGGGTCCCATTTAATGTGAATCCAGCCGTGCTAATGAGGCTCTGCTTGTTCAGGTTTAGTTGTTCATGGGGCGATATGTAATTGCAGGACTTTTTGTATCATACTTGACATTTTTGCTGTTTTCAGGCCTAAATCAACATGGTCGCCTATAACCAAACACCACGTGGCATTTTTAGAGAAAGATTATTCCAAATATTATATATACAATTCAGTAAAATTTTAAGTTATTTGTAAAGATATTTTAGTGGATGATGCAGTGATCTACCTGCTGCACAGATCACTGACTCATCTGGAGAAACCCAGCAGCACTGTGAGGGTCATGTTCTTTGACTTCTCCAGTGCTTTCAACACCATCCAGCCTTCTCTGCTTAGGGTGAAGCTTGAAGGAGCGGGAGTAGACTGTCACCTGGCTGCTTGGACCATCGACTACCTCACCAACAGACCACAGTACGTGAGGCTTCAGGACTGTGTGTCTGATGTGGTAGTCAGCAGCATGGGGGCCCCACAGGGGACAGTGCTCTCCCCCTTTCTCTTCACCCTGTACACATCGGACTTCCACTACAACTCTGGGAGCTGTCACCTCCAGAAGTTCTCCGATGATACAGCCATTGTTGGGTGTGTATCTGAAGGGGACGAGCGGGAGTACAGGATGGTCATCTCTGACTTTGTGGACTGGTGTGAGCGAAACCATCTGCAGCTCAACGCCAGTAAGACGAAGGAGATGATCGTGGACTTCAGCAGGAGGAGGACACCCCGGACTGCACCGGTGAACATCCAGGGTTTGGACATTGACATGGTGGACACATACAAATACCTGGGTGTTCACCTCAACAATAAACTGGACTGGACACACAATACAGAGGTTCTGTACAAGAAGGGCCAAAGTCGTCTCCACCTGCTGAGGAGACTGAGGTCCTTTGGAGTGTGCAGGACTCTGCTCAGGACATTTTATGACTCTGTGGTAGCGTCTGCTATTTTCTATGCAGTGGTCTGCTGGGGAGCAGGGAGCACTGAAAGGGACAGAAAGAGACTAAACAGACTGGTCAGGAGGGCCGGTTCTGTCCTGGACTGTTCCCTGGACTCCATAGAGGAGGTGGGTGAGAGGAGGATGTTGGCAAAGCTCACATCCATCATGGACAATCCCTCTCACCCACTGCATGACACTGTGGGGTCTTTAAGCAGCTCCTTCAGCAGCAGACTGAGACATCCACCCTGCAAGAAAGAGCGCTATCGCAGGTCCTTCATTCCATCTGCTGTAAGACTTTACAACATCAGCATCACTGGCTGATGTTAACATAAACTGGACTATATCATTACCACCCCAAACCATAAAATTTGCACTGACATTCTTGCACTGCACATCTCTGCACTTTTAAACTTTATTTTTATTTTTTCTGTTAAGCCACTTTACCCTCATCTGTCACCCTTGTATATATTGTAAATATTATTACTATTGTTCTATTATTCTTTTATTCTTATCACTATGTCTACTGTTACATAAGCTGCTGTAACAATGTAAATTTCCCCTGGAGTGGGGAGAAATAAAGAACTTTATCTTATCTTATCTTATCTTAAACCTGTTGACTACTTTCTATTAAATAAGTCAGAAAGCCTTGGAGTCTGGCCAGTCTTTTCTTCAGGAGGAAATGACATCATGTGGAGCAGGTCATGTGATCTGGAATTAACACACTTCTTTGAGAAGTGTTTTTGTAATGGGTAATTTAGTGGAAAGTCATTTCTCAGACACAGATACAATTAGTCATTTTCCATATAAAATTTTATATATTGCCAAAAAAGAGAGAAAAATGAAATATTGCACCTGAAAATTTAGATAAAAGTGAAATATTGCACCTAAAAATTAGATAAAAATTAAATATTGCACCTAAAAATTTGATTAAATGAAATATTGCACCTAAAAATTAGATTAAAATGAAATATTGCACCTAAAAATGAAATATTGCAACTGAAATATGATTACGTGAAATATTGCACCTGAAAAATTATATAAAAGGGAAATATTGCAACTGAAATATGAGATTAAGTGAAATATTGCACCTGAAAAAATATATAAAAGTGAAACATTTCACCTGAAAATTTTGATCAAAATGAATTATTGCAACTGAATGAGATGAAATTTAAATATTATGGCTGGAAAGTGAGATAAAAGTGAAATATTGCCCCTAAAAATGAGATAAAAAAGAAATATCTGTCATGATTATCTCAGCTTAATAAAAAGAACCCAATCAAAACTGTTTTTGAATCAGCTCATTTTGTTGTTGTTTAGCTCATTAGAAGGCAGTTGTTATTAAATTCAGATGGTTATTTAGTTGACATTTTAGTGATATCCAGTCATTTTTTATTAATAAGCGATTGTTTCCATAATAAATAATGATGGAATTTGTAAAGACATGATCATCACGAAGATAAAAATGTATGTAAGATATATCCCATGAACTTCAAAAGTCCCTCAGTCATAACTTGACCCTGATAATTTTCATTTTTAATAATGAGCAGGGGAATGCGGCTCATTCTCGAAGAAACCAGCAAGCTTTAAAATAGCCGAGCATCAAACTGCCTCACAGAAGCTTCTCCAAGTTGACTTTTTTTTAGTTGTTTTTGAATAAGCTGCCTGTGCAAGTAAAGAAGTTGGAGAGTGAAACATGCAGAAGCATCACTTTGATTCGTTTGAGGTGATGGTGCTGCTGTAAGCCGGAGTGATGCAGTGCAGCTCTCTGCAGTAGCTGACTGCAGGTCAGCTGGAAGCATCACACCACGGCTATCTGTATGTGTGTGAAGTAGACATCAGTGCTGCAGTGTCACTGTTGGTTTTCTACATCCTCTGATCTCTGAGACGCCGTGGGAAGGTTGACACTCCAGTGACAGACTGATGAAGGAATAGACAGTCGTTAAGAATCCGGGCTAAATTTGACCTTGATTTCCAACAAGAGAGCCTGAAGACAGACACTGCTGAAGTGTCCATGAGCAGGACATATCGTGCCGCAGTATTTCTGACCTCTGACCTCCCTGATGGAAGGCGGTTTGAATGCAGTAAAAATAAGCATCACAGTGATTTTCCACGGGAGGAGCTGGGAGCTTTGAACGAGCTGAGCGTGAGCCAGGATTTAGCTTTGGTCAAGGCACCGAGAGGAAACTGCTGAATCATTCTGCCTCCGTACAGTCCTGGGCTGCTTCCAACTGCGGTTAACTCAGCATCCGATAGCAGGCAGGGGACATGTCCTTCCCAAGCAGGGACATAAACAACTATATGTCCAATAACAAATGCACAGTTACTGCAGGCTCTCATTTATTGTGCTTTTCTGCTCATCTATTTAGACCCTTTGGAAACCAATTATACCTCTTTGTGAAATTCTGGTTACATTTGATTTTGTTTTCAGTGAAAATAAAGTTTATTAACCTTCTTACATGTCCATATGGTGTCTTTTAAATGCTTGAGGACACGGCATGAGTACAATAAGCAGTCAGTGCCATGGATGAGCATTTCCACCTTGAAACTGCAGCGACCGTCTGAAGAACAGATTCAGATGGAGGGGTGGGTGGAGAGAGAGGCGGGGACTCCATAGATCTACACATTCTAGAGGCAGTAATGGTGTGGAGTTACAGCGAAGACATTTTAAGGCAGGAAGGGATTGTTTTCATGGAAAAAAGCCTCAGACATTCTTTCTAGTTTTTAGGGATTTCATCGGCATCCAGAGAGGGACTTTAAGGCCAAATGTTGGCTTTTACTACTTGATGAAGAAACTGTTCGGCTACACAGAAAGTTATTTTAATGTTGTTGTTTATTATCCAAGTGCAATGTCATACAAAAGCAATTTTAGGAGATGTACAAAGCAATAAATGATTTAACAAAAAAAAAAAAAAACAGAGCCAAGCTAATTAAGAATAGAATAGAATAGCCACTTTATTGTCAACCAGAACATACACTAGTTGGTGCACATTATGACTGAAATTCTGGTGCAAAGCTCGCCATCGGACTGATAAATATAAAAACAAACAAAAATTTTTCTAAAAAACAGTTCCAATAATTAACTTAGCTAAACTAAAACATTTCAAGTTTATTCCTAAAAGAGAATTTCCTTTGGGTTTGATAAAGATGTATTCTTGTCTTGTCTTACCTTACCTCACATTGTCTTGTCTTGTCTTAAAATTCGAAGCATAATCACTGAATAGAACCAGATTTTGAAAAACTCAACCAATGTCAGTGATATTGTTTTTAATAGACGCGAGGACTCTGTCAACTTCCTAAACTGACTGTTAGACTAAGTGTGATATATTCACATTCTTTGGTTCTTGTCTTTTACAGGTGGCAGAATTTTGAATCATTTGAGATCAGCAAATGGCTTTTGCTGTGACCATCATCTAATCTCCTGGTGATAAAGAGGTTTTGTGACATCTAGAATTAAATCTGTCTCCAGGAACTGTAAAGTATATCTAAAGCAGTTATCACAATGGCGAAATGTAAAGCTGTATATCGTCTACGTAGCGATGATAACTGAGCTTGTGTTTGCTGGTGCTTTAAACAGAAGAGGTCCAAGAATGGATCCTTGTGGGACGCCATGCCAGGATCTGAATCACTGGAGCCACTATGACTATGTTATTCAAGATTTTCTTGAAAATCTTGGAACAGATATTTTTACTGTAAACTTTAACACAGTTTTGTGCACTTTGTATTCCTCCTAATATCTCTGACCAGAGTCTTGACCGGGTGCACATCAGAGTGATTTATGTCTGGTTGATGGCTTTTTACCAGAAGGCGTGGAAAATGACTCACTTTTCATTTAAAGGCAATTAAATCAGGGATAGCTTCGAGGAAAGAAATGTGACTCATTCAGGTACTGCTGCTAAATTGTGTGTCTCCGTTTGACAGCCAAAATGCAAATGTGGGTTGAACTTGGGTATATTAATTTTAATTATTATTTTCCTTTCTGTCTCTTCCAGTCGGACAGCAACACGAGTTTCCTGCGAGCGGCGAGGGCAGGGAACATCGACAAGGTTTTGGAATATCTGAAAGGGGGCGTGGACATCAGCACCTGCAATCAGGTAGGAGATGGATAGAAGTACACCAGTCACAATGCCCACACACATAAATACATACATGCCTGAGGCTGTATAACATGGTGGAGGAAGCACCAAAAATGCACAAATTACACTTATGTCCATGAGTCTGCTTGTCTTAGTGCCCGCTAGGAGGCTTTTCAAGATGCTGCAAATCAGTCAAATGCTTATGTTTGGTTTACTTTAGGAAGAATTTTGAATATTTTTTGTACCGCCGGTGAGGTTTAATCCCAATAACACTCAAATGATTTATATTTCACAATCTAAAATAACATATTTAAATAATTTTAGATTAGTGCTGTCACCATCCTCCTACAAAATGTGCAAAGACACTTTGTTAATGGCAAAGAAGTAGGTGTACAGGTTAGGTTTTATTAGCTAACCTTTACCCAAAAGCAACATAAATTGATGCAATTTACAAATCACACAGACCCAAATATTCAGCTATGGTATGTGGCTACTAGATCTGTCATTTCACATTGTCAGTGTTAGCAGCCATGCATTGTATTGTGATAGCTTGTGTTGCGTTTTGAGAGATTGTCACCATGTTTGCAAAAAGGTGAGATCTAGCCTACTTTGTGTAAATCAGGGGCATCCAGTGCAATTAGCCACCTATGAAAACCCCCAAATTAACTGTTGTTGTTGTTGTGAAACAGACAGATTGAGCAACTGCATGGTTACATTTGGTACCAAAGGAGCTGCGTTGTAGGTCTGGTTTAACATCCAGTTGCAGCCAGTGTTGTTGTAAAGTTGTAGCTTGTATTGGTTTATTTGGAGATATCCATCAATCATCCACCATGATGTTGCCTGACAAGTTGTCCATCAAGCGACCAATGGTGGGAAACTGCCCATATAGCTTCAGAGTCCAGAATTCAAGTGTTCAGTCACCTTTTAGCTCTGTCTCAGCTACATATTTGTACATCTGACACATTTATAGTCATGTTTGTGTCTGATGTCCAACTTTCCTTTTTTCTCAGTTATGGTTGGTTTTCATCAACTCCGGAGACGAATTTCTGACTTTATAGCTACTAATTGTTGGACTGCTTCACTAGGTAGATGTTACCTTTGCTAATGGTAAGGTAGTGTACAAAACTTAGCAGAGATTTTCATGGTTAAAACAGCTTTAAATGTTAACGAGAAGCTCAGTCACCTTGTGATAGTTATCTCCATAATAACGCTCTGAACCCTGAGCAGTTTCTTGGGATATCATGTTCCCGTCGTGTTTTTATTCACTTTGGGCTCTTTTTTCACTGCAATATAAAGTCCTGGACCACTCAGATAACAGTTCAACCATGGATAAAAGTAGAAAAACTCAGAAATGTCTTTGATTATTTACTGTATGAAGAAAGGGTCACTCATGGCTGTTTCATTTGTGCTGAGGAATAAGTTTCTTGTTTTTTTACAGGTTCTGGTGCAGGCGGTTTTGTACGAATTCATGTAGAATAACTTGATTTTGATGAAGGATCAGAATTCTAACCTTCGATTTGGATAGTTTTCCAGACAGAACCACGTCAATGTGAAACACGATTTGTTCTAGGTTTGTTGGAAAATTGCAAATCTGATTATTCTGGTTTTTGTAGTTTCAGGCTCTGGTAAATGGTTTATTTTGTGTGATTTTTGGGTTCGGAAACTTAATCTTCCATGCATGTTAATAGCAGAAAAGTGATTCTGCACACAAATGGAAGACATTCAGGGCATTTCATGTTATTTTTTTTATCTTATCAAACACAAATGCTCCTTTTAGAAAGCACAGGATTTTACCGCTCAGCTAATGTGACCGCTAATGTGCGTACACACATTTTGTGTCATAATTTTATGAAAATGTCTCTGCATTCCTGTTGGGGTGAAGACTGTGTTTGATCAGAGAGTTTCTTTATTTAGTTCTAGTCATTATCTAGTCTCCTCTAAGTCTATTAGCATTCCAGCCGTGAACAAGGGCGGTGAGGAAACCTGATAGGATGTAAACAGTCCCGTCCTGGCAACAGTCATAATGAGCAGCCCAGTAAACAAAGGTCACATGGGATGGAAATGGATGATTCGCTGGTTGCCCTGTGATGTGTGGAGATGTTATTTTGTTATCAGCTTAACGTGGCAGGAACAATGTTGTCACCGATCACTTTCGCCCTTGAAGATATTTTGGGCTCCGGTGTTTCTATGTGCCGCTGACGTTTTTAGTGAAGTTTTTGAAAGGGTGGCCAAAACAGCTGAGTTGTGTAGAAGGAAGTAAACAGGATTAGATATCAGTCTTTTATCGCTATCCAGCAGCAGTAACTAAATCTAAGCTTAAAATCATAATATTTCATCAAATTTGCCCAAAATAAACTGCAAAAAATCACCAAAATTACACCATTTATAAGATCCAGAAACTGAAAAAATATTTAAAAATTGCTGAATTTTTTTATTTTACAAATATGTTTGAAGTAAAGTTGTGTGATATGCCATTCCATCAGGAGAATTGTTCAAATCTAAGCTTAAAATTGAGATATTTTATCAGATTCATTTCAAATTCGCCCAAAATAAACTGCAAAAAAGATCACTAAAATTACACCATTTATCAGAGCCAGAAACTAAAAAATATTTTAAAATTGCTGAATTTTTAACTTTTCAAATATCTTTGGAGTAAAGTTGTGTGACATGCCATCCCATCCGGAGAATTAATCAAATATTTCTTCAGATCCACTTCAAATTCGCCCAAAATACACTGCCCCAGGTCCTGTAAAAAACTAACAACTGTGAACACAACTAAAAAGCCATCTGTGACTCAGCTGTCACCAGCAGTTGTGGGGAAAAAAATCAGCAAGTATTTGGCTCAGCTGCAGGCTTTGCTTATTGCTGTATTCGGTAAGAGCATTTCAGACAGTGCTTGTTTCCCACACGGTAACGGCAGTTGCTTTCCAAGTAAGGACAGTTATAAGCAGTGATTTTTGAATTTGATAAAGTAATTTTCAGATCTTGCACACTATCTTTGAAAAACCTCTAAAATTACAACATTTATCTCAACCAGAAGCTGTAAAAACACAAAAAATGGCAGAATTTTTCATGTTTCAAATTTATTTGAAGTAAAATTGTGTGCTTTGTTATTCCATCAGGAGAATTAATCAAATATAGGCTTAAAATCATGATATTTTATCAGATTCACTTCAGATTCGCCCAAAATTAACTACAAAACAAATTAAATAAAATAAATCACCAAGATTACACCGTTTATCTGTCAGAAGCTGTAAAAACTGAAAAAAATGCCGAATTTTAGACGTTTAAAATATATTTAAAGTGAAGTTGTGTGATGTGCCATTCCATCAAGAGAATTAATCAAATTTCAGCTTAAAATCATGATATTTCATCAGATTTACTTCAAATTTACCCAAAAATAAACTACAAAAAAAATCACCAACTATTACAAACTTACACCATTTATCAGAGTCAGAAACGAAAAAAATATTTTAAAAATTGTAGAATTTTTAACTTTTCAAATGTCTTTGGAGTAAAGTTGTGTGACTTGCCATTCCATCAGGAGAATTAACCAAATCTGAGCTTAAATAAATAAATCAGTAATTATCATGGAATTTTTGAATTCGGTAAGAGAATTTCAGATTGTGTTTGGCGCTTTCCCACACTGTAACAGCAGTTGCTTTCCAAATAAGAACAATTTTCATCCAATTTAGAGTCTATCACAGCTTTAACAAGATTAAATGAATGAGTAATTTCCTAGTAACAACAAACACATTGAATGGCAGAACAAATAGTGGAACAAAGTCTGACAAATCGTCACATAAAGAAGTTTTAAATAAACTTTTAATGCAAATAGATTCATTAAACAATTGTATCTATATATTTTTTATGCCTGGCAGTAAGGTTTGTGCAGAAAATCATATGCAGCATCATGCTAATTGACAATAATCTTAGTCTTGAGAGACACACTAACTATCAAGCCTCGGTTTTTTACTATTCTCCGATGCTGATTATACCTCAATAATGCACGGCGCTGATGAGCTGGTATTTACTCTGATAATAAGCGCTTCATTCCCTTGAGACAGGTCCGGCAGCAGCTCAATTAGATTTCCACCACGTCGCATTTGCATGGTATTGAAAGTGTGAGGTGTAATAGAACTAGTGGATAACGGGGAATGGACTCCTAAGTGGAGCTGACAGAATGAGGTGACGGATATTATGGATGGAGCTGTGGGTGGATGGGGTGTGGAACGTGATGAAGGGGTTTCAATGGTGGGCAGGTGTACCAAGATGAACAGGGCCCCTGAGAGTTAAGGAAGGAGGTATATAATGTAGGAGGTAGTAGCAGCTTATAGAGAGAAACCCAGAACATAAGAATATATAGATTGTATATGATGGTAATTAAAATGATCCACATGGGAAGATAACGGACTTGAAGCTGTAATCTTTCCATCCAATGTCATCTTTGTCTTGTCCTTTGGGACTGGAAACACAGGAAGTAGTTCATCTCTGCAGTGTGGCAGGTAGCACAGCTGAAATCCCGTCTTTTATGGGAGAACGGTGACAGGTGCTACTTCAAAATGACTGTTTGATGCCTTGTCTGAGATAAAGAATCGTGTTTAACAGGAACTAGGTTCACAGTTATTTTCTTCCCTTCTTTTCCTTTGCTTTTCTTCTTCCTATAACACTTTTACAAGTCAACTATAGTAGCGTTAAGGTTGGTTAAAGATGGTTATTAGAAAAGTACTATGGTTTAATGACAGCGTAGTTAAGGTAACCTGTTCTTCATACCTGTGTATTTAGACGTGATTTGCACAATACTGGAAAAAAAACAGATACTGATGGAATTTTCACCAGATGACTTCATTATTTACAAATGATTTTGTAGAACTGTGCATCTCCGACATAAAATAAGAAATAATAATAGAAACTTTTCTGATTGTAAACTATTCACGGGCTTTTTTATATGGTGCAACGTTGGTAAAAGCATCCTTAATAGTCTTTTTTTGCACTTTTCATATGTGTATGTATGAAGTTGTGCCTGTTTTTAATCAACATGCTTCTTTCTGTAGCTGAAATATTCCCATATGACTATGCCAAAATGCTAATCATGATTATTTTCATTACTATTGAAATCATTGTTAGCTTATTTAGCTCAATTATCCATTGATTTGGGAGACAGAATATCGCTGTTGTAAACAGGCTTTGACTCCAGTGTTGTGCTACATCGCTGCTAATGTATGAATCTACATCAAAATGAGGCTTAAAATGAGGTTTTTCTGGATTCAGTGCATCTCCTTCATGCAAAATAGAAATGAAATTGCTCCCAAAATGTCGCATTACACTACAATTATAATAAAATGCTTCACTTGCACAGAAAAGCCTCTAGTCTCCACTCAGTTACATGATGGACTGTGTTCACTTGAATGTAGGAACAGCTAATGTTGCATTATTTATTTATTTAGCAGCCAAATCTTTTTTTTTTTCTCATTTTGTGTCTTGATATGATAGCAATCTGTCTCATTGAGTCGTTTTGTGTTTTTCTGTGGTCATTTTGTGCCTTTTTGAGCCTTTGAGCTTTTTTGGTCAAATTTGTGTTTGTCAGTTTGTGTCTCTCTATGGTCATTTTTGGTCATTATCAGTCTGTTTCAGTCTGTCAGCATGTGAACTGATCTAAAAGCAGCAGGACTGAGCTGAAACACTTATTCCACTCTGCTGCTGAACAGGAACCTCCTGCCAGCTGTGGAACACCTCAGGGTGAAACCAACTCAAGCACAGTTACATGGTTGTAGGACGAGCGTTCTCCCTCTTTGGGATCCCACAGGGGGCCTCTGTCTGGACTCCAGTGGGACCATCGGCCTCAGGGGGTCGCACGAAATTACTCATCGAGCCAACGGCTTTTTGCACACAGCAGAATAACGCTCGGGCTGCTGAAAGAATTATTGAATCAATGCTGGGTCACTTGGAAGACGAGGAGGGCAAACTACAAGGAACACGAACCCGACAGTTATCTCCATTCAGCTCCTTAAAAACATTAAAGAAGGAGGAGACTGTTAAATAAGCACTGATTATCCATTTCATTTTTAACACTTAAAGATGTTCTAATCAATAATATATATATGAACATTGATCAAATGACTCTGGATTGCAAGAGGAATGGCTCATAGTGATAAAGTCATGGAGAATTATCACCTAATTCTGTAGATTCCTTCAGCTCTGCAGAGCCCTTTAGCATCTTTTAGCTTCCTGTATGTACTGATATCATAAACCGTGGCATCAAGCTGTGTGTGCAACACCTGGAAGTAGCTAAATTCAAGAGAAAACTGGAGCCTTTAGTGACAAATGTATATAAACCCAAATACAGAAAAAAAATAGCAAAAAATAAAGCTAAAAAATATGTATATTTTTCCATAAAATATATATAAAAATAAATAAAATTTAATATATATTATATAGGAAAAAATGAGTACAAAATAAATAAAAACAGAAACAATATATATATATATATATATATATATATATATATGCAGGATTTCCTCTGCATTCATTCGCTGCTGCTGAATCCTAGCTGCCGCAAATTTCTTTTTTTTTGTGTGTTATTGTTGCAAACACGCCACCGTCGCATGTCTCCACCTTCATAGCAGTCCAGCACTGTGTCGGGTACTAAGGTATACTACAGATAACTATCTTGCTCACTTTCTACTCTTTGGGATTAATACGACGTTAATTACTCGCGAGAGCGCGACCTTGATAGTGACGTCACGTACAGCATTCAGACAGCAGGTTAGAGTCAGAGGAGCGTCGTCTTGGAAAATAGAGCAGCGACTTACCGGAGAAAAGTTGTTAGCTTTAGATAACTGATAATAGATTTTACAAGTTAAACAGACATTCTCTAAATATTCATGTCCAGCTAACGGTACGTAACATATCGGTAGCTTCAGTTAATTAGACCCGGTGCCAACTGTGTCGCTAACGTGAGTAAACTATTGATAGCATTAAGCTAATATCTACACTCCGCGTATGAATAACTGCTGACTGCATTTTCAGATGAGCTTGTTCAAATATTTTTTTTTTAAATTTTGACATTCAGCCTTGAAAAAAGCCATTTTCAACTGGCCATTCAATAAATAGGTTGTACAAGGAAAATCTGCAGTTAAGTGTCATTTGTTTACATTGCCACGGAGCCTGCTGCCGCTGCTCTACGTTTCCACCTCGGGCACTCCGTTAAACCCAAACTGTTTACCAGCCGTCTGTTTTTCATCTTCCTAACACTTAGGTTAAGCAATATACCGGCTTAATCCCTCACTTGGTTTGTTGAAGCGTCTCTCAGCTGCTCCACCCACCTCCTCCGTGGTCCACATGACGCCCATGTGCCCAATACAGATATTAATAGAGGTCAGAAGTGATTTACAACCTGACTCTAACATCTGTATCAAGTCAAGGAAGCAGCTAAATGCCCCTGATTAGATTCTAGGTTCTGCTATAACAAATCAATACTAATGCAGTTATGTCAGCTGGAGATTAGAGAGCTGCATAAAATGGGAAACAAGAGGACGTTTGCTTGACTCGACACCCAGTGAGACACACGGAACTATTTATAACTTCATACCCAGGGACTGGCTCGGCTCCACAGCGGCATAACATGGCACAGCATCTAAACCAACTTTGATAGGCAGCTTTGATATTTCGGTCTGTCCACATCTAAGAGTGGAGGACAGCTGTTCACATGTTCAAAAGATGGACCCGGAGAAAGACAGGCAGGCAGACTTAGTTGTGGAGGAGGTAATCCCTTCTCTTTCCATGTGGATCTGTCTTCTCACCTTGTTGTTGCTGCACGTCATGCCTGACATTTCCGCCCTCATCGTCTTTTTTTTTCCAGAATGGTCTTAACGCTTTGCACCTGGCGGCCAAGGAGGGCCATGTGGATCTGGTCCAGGAGCTGTTGGAGAGAGGTGCAGCAGTGGATTCAGCCACAAAGGTAGGAGAACACATCTTTCCACTGAGTGAACTTTGGTGACTGGCAGGATGAAAGAAGACATAAACACTGTACACATCAATTCCTAGCAGAGTCCGTAGTGTTGACTGGAGGCTAATTCAAGATTGTCAGGTATAGACTGTGTACTTACAGGCTTTTAACCTAAATGTTGTCCAACCTTTACCTAAAAGTCTTAGCGTGTACAGGGTAAATCTCATAAAATTAGAATATGATGAAAAAGTTCAACATTTTCCATCACACAATGCTAAAAGTGAAAATTACATATATGTTAAATAAATACTGCTTGTGAAACTCCCTCAAAATTAAACTCAAAATAGTAGAATATTTCAAAACATCAATAAAAATCATTTACACAAAGGATTTATAATGCAGATATATCCGAACTCAAACCAAAGTATGCTCATGTATGCTCTGTAAAAACACAGATTTTCTTCAAGGTTCAGATCTGGTGAGTTTCCTGGCCAATCCAGCACAGTAATACCAAGGTCTGTGACCATTTCTGACTGGTTTTGGCAGTTTGAGAAGATGCCAGGTCCTGCTGGAAAGATAAACTCTGCATCTTTGAAAAACTCATGTAGTGCTAGCCGGCTGTGTATTTTGGATTATTTGACTATTGTTTGGACTATTTTGGGGGCGTTTCATGAGCTGTCAGCCATTATATGGTCAAAGTTAAAACAAATTAAGGCTTGTAATGAGTGTAGAATATATATAATTTTAACTTTGAACAATGTCTGATTACTGAACTTTATCCACCGTGTTTTAACTATACGAGATGCCCCTGTAGCTACCAGTCGCATAATGCTCAGCACAGATACAAAACAGCTCAAAGATTTAAATAAATTCTAACCTAATATGTCAAATTTGAGTGTTTTTTTTTTTTTTTTAATTTTTGCATGGACTCAAAATGATTCTGCAACTCAGTCCTTTAAACCTGCTTTCATCAATAGAAAATAATAGTATTAGCTGACAGTATGTCCACTTTAGAACATCTAGTGACACTTTTTAGTGCTCTTGTACTAGTCCACATTTTTTTTTTTTCTTTTTGAAGCCCTTTTGTGATATATACACTACCGTTCAAAAGTTTGGGGCCCTTAGAAATGTCCTTACTTTTAAAAGAAAATCTTTTTTTCCAATGAAGATAACATTAAATGAATGATAAATCCAGTGTAGACATTGTTAATGTGGTAAATGACTATTCTAGCTGGAAACAGCTGATTTTTAATGGAATATCTCCATAGAGGTACAGAGGAACATTTCCAGCAACCATCACTCCTGTGTTCTAATGCTACATTGTGTTAGCTAATGGTGTTGAAAGGCTCATTGATGATTAGAAAACCCTTGTGCAGTTATGTTAGCACATGGATAAAAGTGTGAGTTTTCATGGAAAACATGGAATTGTCTGGGTGACACCAAACTTTTAAACAGTAGTGTTGGTCAACTTTAACTCATTTAGAGAGATTTTAACAAATAATATCAACTTTAGCTAATGTAGAGCAACTTTAATAATATCGATTTTAGCTAATATTGAGCAACTTTAACTAGTATTGTCAACTTTAGCTAATATAGATCAACTTTAGCTAAAGTAGAGCAATTTTAGCTAATATAGAGCAACTTTAGCTTAAAATGGAGCAGCTTTAACTTATATAGAGCAACTTTAATAATATCAAGGTTAGCTAATATAGAACAACTTTAGCTAATATAGAGGAACTTTGGCTAATATAGCACAACTTTGATAATATCAACTTATCTAGTATAGAGCAACTTTAATAATAGCAGCTTTAACAACTCTAGTGTAGGTAACGAAGTTGTATCTGCTGGGTTATATTATACTAATATCATGAGAGTTTGTTATTGTGAGTAGTTAGCTTTGACCAACAGCTCCATGACTGCTGAACTTTTCTCTGAGAGACTAACACCCTCCTCTGAAACCTTACACCTGACAGGCCGTTAGTCCCTGGAGCCCGGAGACCACACGGCGAGGAAATTCTCACAGAAGCATTATATTTAGATTCAGAGCCCTTGTATTGATTGCACCTGCAAATTAACTGGAAACTGGTTTAGAATTAATACTTGGAAATACCTATAAATAGTATTTAAAGAGTGCTGAAGGACCTCCTTTTTAGAAGATCAGTTCTATTTACATTCGTACATCAGTCATTGAGGAAAACAAGCATCTCCAGGTAATATAGAGCGTTGAAGTTGAGCTGTGGAGCTCTTGAGGAAAGTGATATGTTCAGTGGAGTAGTAAACATGGAGATGTGATGCTCAAGTCATGCTGATCATTCCAGCTCCTGCCATTAGAGAAGGTCCTGCCTCATTACAGTTTCCAGCGTTGTGCCTGGTGATTGGTGTTGCTCCAGAATGTAACTACACTCTGCATCGCTAAAAAGCAGAGCTGTAATGTAAGATTTTGTTTCCTATTCATGCAGAAAGGAAACACAGCGCTTCACATATCGTCTCTGGCCGGTCAGGCTGAAGTAGTGAAGATCCTGGTCAAACGAGGAGCTGACATCAACGCTCAGTCTCAGGTGAGTCTCTGCTCTGATGCTGTTTAACGTCCTGCTAAAAGTCGTTAAATCAGCTGCACTTCTTACTCACCGCTAACATGGTTTTCTTCTAAAAAGCAGTTTACCTGTAACCTTGTGTATCTGTTTCTGTGCTGCAGAATGGCTTCACTCCGCTGTACATGGCCGCCCAGGAGAATCACCTGGATGTGGTTCGGTACCTGCTGGAGAATGGAGGCAACCAGAGCACTGCTACAGAGGTGAGCCGAGCGTGGGTGTGCATGACAATTGTGTCTGCAAGCAACAGTATCAGGTTGGGAATGGTGTTATTTTGCAGATACTTAGTCAGAAACCAAACACTGGACATAGCATTTTTATTTACTACCTGATGATGGATGAAAATGATACCTAGAGGGGAAATTAATGTCTATTATTCTGTTCATTTTGTATTATTTATTCTGTTTTTATTTATGCATTCTTTGGATAAATGCTAACCTGCTGATGGAGAAATGTTCTGTAGTGATGCTGAGTGTATGTATTCTGTTAGACTTTTGTTTTGAAATGCACTACCATTCAAAAGTTTGGGCCCACTTAGAAATGTCTTTACTTTTAAAAGAAAATCTTTTTTTTCCAATGAAGATAAAATTAAATGAATGATAAATCCAGTGTAGACATTGTTAATGTGGTAAATGACTATTCTAGCTGGAAACAGCTGATTTTTAATGGAATATCTCCATAGAGGTACAGAGGAACATTTCCAGCAACCATCACTCCTGTGTTCTAATGCTACATTGTGTTAACTAATGGTGTTGAAAGGCTCATTGATGATTAGAAAACCCTTGAAACCCTTGTGCAGTTATGTTAGCACATGAATAAACGTGTGAGTTTTCATGGAAAACATGGAATTGTCTGGGTGACATCAAAATGTTGAGTTTTATTCTGTGAAATCCATGGAAATGTACCATTAACAAACATCTATTTAGACAGCAGTAGATGTAAATGTGCCGGATTATAACTACAATGCTAATTTACATCTGCAGTCCCAAGAAAAACAAAAAACTGTGAAACATAGGACAATAGGTCACAATAAAAAGACAATAGGTCACAATAGATAGTAATAAAATGACAATATGTCACAGTAAAAGGACACTACAGAAAATACACAAAAAATTTAAAGGTCAATGGTCACAATGCTGGTTCACTTTCAGTCACTGTTTAAGGTGAGTTTTGAAGGTTGCTGACGTGGGACATTCCCTCGTGGAGAGTAGAAGACTGTTCCAGATCTTACTGGCCTTCACAGAAGGAGCATTTTGTCTGAAGGCTGTTTTTCTGTGTGGCACCTCATAGTCCCCTCTAGAGGAGGCCCTGGTCCTGAGAGTGCTGTGAGTCCTTCTTTTAACCCTTCAATGCACAACATGGGTCGAAAGTGACCCAAATTCAATGGAAAATGACATCTCTTGACTCATGTTGTGCATCATAGGTTAAGAAAGTCAGACATGGGGAGTGGGCCGAGTCCATGGAACACCTTGTAGATCAAACAAGAAAAGCTCAGTAAATATAGTACAGGTAGTATTACCCCTGCGGCCTTCATTAATGACCAACTCCATTTGTTCTTTCTGTTTTTAAGAGTTGGCCATTATTCAGATGACTAATCCTAAGACATACTTGTAGCTTGAAGATTTTTTTTCTTTATCCCGTCTTCCCCATCTACAGGATGGCTTCACCCCTCTGGCCATTGCCCTCCAGCAAGGCCACAACCAAGTGGTTTCTATCTTGTTGGAGAACGATACCAAAGGCAAGGTACGCCTGCCTGCCTTGCACATTGCCGCCCGCAAGGACGACACCAAATCGGCCGCCCTGCTCCTCCAGAACGACCACAACGCTGATGTCCAGTCGAAGGTATTGTGCCTTTGTGCAGTTTGACTAGCGGAGGTTGGCATGTGTGGAAGTTCAGGCTAATGTGGTGCTCTCTGCTTGTGTCAATGTTCCCATACTGTGGTTAAATGAAAGACTTGAGTGGGTGATATTTGAAGTACTGAATGCAGGAAGTAAGCACTGAAAACCAGTCTAAGTGTCTCGTAAAAGTCAATGGTTTTAGCTCAATAACACCGGGATCCACCCAAAATAGACTCTTTGAGACCTTGTTTACAACTGCTGTTAAAAGTCTGATGTGTCTGGATAAGTTATCCTCATGATTGTGCTGTTCTCATTATATCTCATCTTCATAATCACAGGGTCTCACTTTACTCTTGTCATTATGCAAAGTAGATGAGTAGGTGGAAAGCTGGCAAGAAGCGGCTTCATGGAAGGTGATGTTCCAGTAGAATAATGCGGACTTCTTCTGTGTGGGCTGTACTGTAGTTGTAGTAATGACATTAGCGCTAGTGATAATGACGCCTGAGATGAGCTTTCTATACCCATGGTGGCAACCTCTAAACCCACAGCGATGAGGTTCACGCCTACATGGAGTCTTTAAGATTTTGGTCAGAAATGTAGGATATTTCTACTGATGGTTATGGAAGTTCTAGTTCCAGTAAAACTGTTCTAGTGGATGATGATTAAATGTGTTTCGTATCGTGATCATGTCTCCTCCCACTGGGATGATATTTCTACCCACTGCAGTGATTTTGCCATCTGAAATGTGAGGCTTTCAATTTGTTTCCAAGTTGGGTGAACAAAGCATGTAGCTTTAGCCCTATATGCCCTAATGGATCTTTAAAGAGCCCATGTTATGCTTTATTGGTTTTATCTTTTCTTTACTGTGTTTTATAGGAGTTTTTTGTGCATCTATAAGACCCCACAGCTCTTTACCTGATTGAAACACCTCATTTGAAGTCTTCTGTTACTTATCTACATCACCATGTAACAAATTTTCCTGCCTAGCGGCTAGTTTAGCATCCTGAAATAAGGAATGAGCAGCTAATCCTAACTTAGTAGTTGTTAGCAGTTAGCAGTTTTGGAAATTACAGGCTAAGAACATCCTGTTGATGTGGATTCTTTTGGATAATGGACTGAAGAAGACTGCAGATTACTATGAATTCCAGATTAACTCGAGTCACTTCTGTCAAATTAGATGTAATTGTTATTACCTTCTCAGGATAAAATATCCAGAAACCAAACATAGCAGCTGTAAACGGGGTCACTGGTATGATGTGGAAGGCCTCTAACTTGTCGTGATGTACTTTTCCAATGAAGCTATCTCAATGTGTACAGTGTCTTTGTGTCCATCAGTCTGTCTGTGCATCTCTCTCTCTCTTTCTCCCTTCCTCTCTCTCATTCAGTGTCTCACGTCACACCTGGTCCTGCCACTAACTGGGTCTCTCCCTTCTTTTTGTTTTTTCCCCCCTTTCTCTCCTTTAAATGCTTCCTCTCACACACTTCCCCCATCACCTCCCCTCTCCTACCTCGCTGCGCTGGTGTCTAAGTGTAGCACTGTCCACTGCATGGAGTGTGCCACTGTCTGCAGGTTGTATGGTGGTCATATCTAAGGCTGCATGCAAACAGTGTGGGGGAGGGAGGGTGGAAGTTGTTGTTTTAAAGACTGTTTTATGACCATCAGCAAGGGATGGGAGGGGTTTGATTAATGCTGGAATTTATAGTAAAGACTGTCCCTCTGATACCAACGTAGGCCTTTAAGTGACGTGGCTCGAGTGAAGATGTTAAATATTGTTTCATGTTTCAACATCAATTATATAACAGTGGAGTCTATTCAGGGTACATGCATGCATTTACTAAAGCGCCATATGTGCTGAGATGCTCGGTATGACTCATAAGAAGAAGGCCCAGAGGATAGCAGCTATAAACTGCAGCATGTACAGTCACATAAAACACACAGTGCTGTATCTGGTTAGCACTAAATGCATTATTTAAAGCAGTTGAAATGATCCACTTCTGCAAAATAAAACCCTCTATCCTGATGCTGTATTAGTTAAAACTACTTAATATAACCATTTGTACTGTTAGTGGTTTCTTTTAGGCATGACTTCATTTTTAAGAGGACATGTGTATGAGAAGTTGAAGAGAAATCTATAATTGAGGAACTTTTGAAGTCCATGGGATATATCTTACATACATTTTTATTAAAAATAAGTAACTAATGTTTTTTTTTTTAATGTTCATTTATTATAGAAACGATCACATTAATAAAAAATAACTGGATATCACTAAAATGTCAACTAAATAACTAAACTAATATCCATCCCAATTTAATAACAACCACCTTCTAATTAGCTAAACAGTAATAAAATAAGCTTATTCAGATACAGTTTTGTCACTTTGTGTCTCGTTTTTGTCATTTTGCGTCTCATTTTTGTCATTTTATGTCTCGTTTTTGTCATTTTGTGTCTCGTTTTTGTCATTTAGTGTCTCATTTTTGTTGTTTTGTGTCTCGTTTTTGTCCAAAACGAGACACAAATTATGATACAGAAAGTCCCGCAATTATATGTTGACCCATCAACACTTGTAATAAACTGCAAGAGTTTCTGCTCTATTGATGCAACAATTGGACAACTGGTTGAGTTACTCGTTGATTTTAAAGAAAATAGCAGGACCATAGGAAGTAACAATGAGCGTTTTTTGTTATTGTTCATTATATTTGATGGGAAAGACCAATTATAGGTGATATGACTTGATATATTTGACCTCTAAGTTTGAAAGTGCATCAACCACTCCAGCCACGTCACTCGTAACTTTACTATCTGACCTCACTGCTGCCTCTGAGCTGCTGTGCATCAACTCCTGTGTCAAACGAGCCTAACCGAACTGATCTTTCCCTCCCTAATTCCTACTGCAACAGATGATGGTCAATAGGACTACTGAGGTATTCACACGCTCCTTTAACTCTCCACAGATCCACCACATAGTCCCATCCTTTTGTCGCTTCTCTTTTTGTTTCCTTCACTTCCACAGCACTGCATAGTGAACGATGATTTGGTTCATTTTTCCTCACGGTTTCAGTTGCTTTGGTACCGTATAGTTAAGAGGCCACCATGCACGGCTGACAGGAATGGCCAAGCTGCCACCATGTGCGCTCAGGCACTGCACAGTCTTTGGATTTTGTTAATCATACTCAGTCTGTATGCATTTTCAAGTTATGTTAATTTTTTCACTGCCTCTTGTTTTTTTCCATCTGTAACCTTCAATACATTTAGAAATATCTTTAAACACTATCATGATTGAGATGTGTAGTTTGCTGATTTGTTTTAAATGATTGCATTTTCCTCCTGTAAGGTTTTGCTTTGATAAATATCGTGCTGATGCTTTTTTGGTAAAGCTCTGACTGTAAGCTGTCGACTAGTTTGTCTTGTACTTTTGTCTATTTTTGTCCTGATGCATGATTTCAAGAGATGCACTATGAACTACTTACATGATGACTGATGATACTGCAATATACTGCTGCTTAAGTACGGAAGTCAAGCACTGCCAAAATGAAAATGAAATGGTCTTTTTTGTTTGTTTTTTGTTATCAAAGTGAATTTTATTTTCCATCTGTGTGCCTCTGATAGACATGGGATTTAAAATCAGGTTTGAAAATGCATAAATACCACCAAAATGAAAACTTAACATATATTTTTTAGTGTACTCCAAAGCAAAATGTTGCCATAAATAGTGAAACTGAATGTAAAATTGACTCATTTTCAAATGTTCAGAGACCAAAATAATGTTGAAAATGCAAACTTCACTTTGACATTTCTTCATAGTTTGGATAGAAACCTGAGAAAATTAAATTATGTCAATTACTTTATCAGTCTTTATTGCAAAAGAGCCCAGAGAAAATACTTCCTTTATAAATAAATAAACAAATAGAAATATGTAAATAAAACAACCATAAACTTCATCGAATTGAAGATATCAGCAAAAATAAGCTCAAATTTTAACATCAAATTCACTTTTAAATCTTTACTTCCACATTTAGATTGCACATTTTGTGAAAAATGACACTGAATTGTAATTTTTTGCAAATATCTTACTGTGGAGTGTACTGGAAATTACTCATTTTGTGCAATGCAATATTTATGCATTTAAGTTGTTCATTTTTTGTCTAATGAGGACACAGATGGAAAATTGAAATTGATTCAAACATGTTATTTTTATTTTGGCAGCCCTGGTCTTCTGTACTCAACAGCTTCCAGATTAAGTATTTCAAATGCATGCTTTTCTTCAGGAAATTGTCAAGTTACTGCTATACAACGTTTAGTCTTTTCCTCCTACAAACAATGCTAATCAATACTGGCATGCGAAGCTTGTGAAGCTTTAAAAATAATCTTACATTTTTTGGCCAAACATTTGGCACTGAAGAGCATGCTGCATCCACGCTACCTTAATTTGCACCATTCTAAGCTTTTGACTGTGTAAAGTTTTGAAACCATCACGTTAGTCACTGTATTCTTCACACTTTTGTAAACAACTTTTTCACATTAAATCGGACCCACACTTACAGAATGGCAAGGTAAGGCAAGAATTTCACAACTCCTCCAACCTGCTCTGCAATCTCTAACTTTTCTCATATATCCCCATTGCTAACTCTAATTCCTCTGACGTACAGTGAACATAGTGCACTTTGGTGTTGATGGGAGACTTTATCCCTGTTACGTGCCACTTTATGATTTTACTATAATTTGGTGTTGATGTTTGGTAGATAATATCCAGTAGTTTGTCCATCTTCATGTCAATCTTGACAACAATCTGTGTGTACTGTACGTCTGTTTGTTTGCTTTTGTTTCTATCCTTTCCTATTGGAGCCAGTTCTTTTATTTTGTGATTTATAACTTGCATGGAAGTGACGTCTTTGTTTCGGGGTTTTATATGTGGGTGCTACACATTCTGACTTGCATATTTTCCCAACAAAAAAACAATGTAAAAGATATTTTTTTGTTCAAGTGACATTTCATTGCCTTTGTTTTCAGTTGACTTTCTGTTCACCGTTGATGCTTGATGCGACTGCTGCATGCTGGGAAAGGTCAAGACGCCAGGGTTAAGGAACTTTGAGATAAATCCAACATCTGACCTCTGTCTTCCTCTCTGTGTGTTCGTCTCTTTCCTGTCTGTCTTCCAGAGTGGATTCACCCCCCTGCATATCGCTGCCCACTATGGGAATGTCAATGTGGCCACACTGCTGCTGAACAGAGGGGCGGCAGTTGACTTCACAGCAAGGGTAGGACACCTTTATAATCCGCTGTATTGTCTAGGTGTAATAAATGCATAGCAGATAATGGCATTCTACACAAGGACTTCAACCTGTACACCTTTTGAATGTCATTTCCATTGGTGATTACCTCCACTTTTAAATACAGCAGTCATCAGATCTGAAGTTCTCAGTGCTTTGCTGCCCTCCTGTCATCACTTCCCTTGAGCCTAGTCACTGTGTGTGGCCTCTAACATCTACAAGCACTCACTCACTCACACAAAGGAAACCCTCTTCAAGTGGGCCTCATCTTTTCATGGATCAAGACACAACTGAGTGAGAGTGGTTTTAACCAAAGCTTTGAAAAGGCCAGACATGGACTGTAGACTGAGTCTCTGACACACAAATATCAGCCCCCTCCCCACCTCCGAACAACTCAGCCATCCAAAATGATGACTTTTATCTCTGGTTAACGCTTTTCAGATGGAAATTTTGTCCTTTTGCTATCAAGAAAAGGCTATTCAGATGTGCTATTTTTAACAGATGGAACAATATGGATAAAAATAGCTCCTTTGCACTCAAAAACAAAATGTATTCTGAAGCATTTCTCCCATGTGTTGCTGGCTACCAAAGAGGCAGAAAAAATTATTTAATCCGGAGAGATGATGTATTCATAGCTCAAATCTGAACTTGTTTGTGTTATTACCTTAGAAATTTTGCTGTATATGTATGTGTTTAATCAATAATGTGCTTAATTAAGATGAAATTTGCTAAAATCTATGTTCTGTCCTGTCTACAGAATGGGATCACTCCCCTCCATGTGGCCTCTAAGCGTGGCAACACCAACATGGTTCGCCTGTTACTGGACCGTGGCTCTCAGATTGACGCTAAAACAAGGGTGAGTACTGCAGAAAACACAAAACTAACACAGAGATATGTCTGATTTTGGAACCAATTCACCTTTAAGCCAAAGAATCACACGCAGCAGGAAGTGTTGCAGCTGTCACATCCTCTGTAGTGTTAAGTGGCGGACGCAAAACGATGGTGTCCATGAACAACAACAGATGTGACCTGATGTTGTTTTCAGTGCAGTCTGACCTCAGGAGGTCAGTGGATTAAACGCACTATCACTGCTCATCCTGACCTTGGCTCTGTTGCGTGCCAGCTAACGAGACAGTCGTGTTATTAGCTGGTTTTAACTGATACAAACACATCCGGCCTGAGTTAGACACTATCTGTGTGTGTAGATATGTGACCATTTTATAGCAGATATCCAGGTCATTTTCAGGCTAAGGCATTGACCTTAGTTCATCTCTGTATCTGGGCACTGACATCAGTAAAGCTGAAACACCATTGGTTTTTGTCCATATGTACTAATGCTGATGAATTTCTTTGAATGGCTTCCATAGGATGGTCTGACTCCCCTTCACTGTGCGGCTCGGAGTGGACATGATACAGCTGTAGAACTGCTGCTGGAGAGAGGAGCACCTCTACTGGCCAGGACCAAGGTTTGTCACATTCATATTCACCTTTTACATGATTCACGTCTTTGCTGGGACATGATATCAACTCTATGACAGTCTGCAGGTCTAAGCCTTCACCTGGCCGATCCTTTAAGTCTACATTCTCCCACAATTCCACGATATGTGTGTTTGTCTTGGGAAACACCAACCTCTGGGCAGCAACTTCCTGCATCGGAAATGAAACTGAAACTAGAAGTTTTGCCCGTGGTTTGGAGTGTTCTGCTCGGCAAATGTTCCACCGCAACTGTGGTTTCCACCTGTCACTACAGGATACAGGGGTCCTCAGCTAACGTCGGAATTCCATTCCTACGGTGCGATGTCACTCGATCTTTGCCATAAGTCCGTCTTCCTCGTATAGCGCAGCGTGACGACGTGTTCGTCCGCTCTGCTCGCCAACTAGTTCCCGTGCAAAATTAGTTTGAACGTTGGAAACGGCGTACGTCAGAGTGATGGAACAAGACTTTCTTAACAAATTTATGGAAGATGGCGACATAACCATGAAACTCTGTATGTTCAGGATGTCGTAAACCAAGGACCTACTGTATTTTGAAAAGCTATCAAAGCCGCATCCTTTGCTTAGCCTTGCCCTCAATGACTGGGATTGATTTGAAGAAATGCAGGCCATTTTTTCCCACCATTTCCCGCCAGAATGGGCTGGCCAAGCAAGACTAATCTTTCCAACCTGAAAGATGTAGGGCATTGAGTCCAAAAATGGGCAATTTGATGTCTTTTTTTTCTCCATCCTGTATAACATATTGGCCAACAAGTGCATGTTGGAAACCTCACAACATCCCAACTAAATACCAGCTTTGTATGCATTGTATGACAAATCCCACAAAGTGTTCTATGACACTGACAATTGGGAGAACTCTGCCCAGCACGGCATGGTGACAGGAAGAACAGGCAACAAGTTGGGGGTTTTCTTGCTTTTTCCAATCATAGCCCAGGCAGTATCACACTCATTGCCCCAGATGACATTGTTAGTTGAGGTTCCTGTCTCCGGAAGTTGGTTCCTGGCTCCACTTTCATTTAATGTATGACTGTAATTATCTAATGTGACACAATGACCATCTCTTCAGATAAAAATACTGCATAGCCCAAACCTGGCGGTAGTCCATTTTTTTCCAAGGGCAGACGAAGTGTTCCAGTGCTGTTTTTCCAACGCTACGTGATTTCTTTCTTTAATGGTGTACCCATGCAGATTTGGTAGAAACCCAGCTCCAATGCTTTGCTGATTGGGAGTAGTTGTTACATGGAGAACTTTCTTTAGCCCTCTCATATCAGCAGGTATTTTAAAAGCAACTGAGCTATTCTTTGACCCACAGTCATCCCATACTTGTTGGGTAACCAGGCTAGAACAGTGTAGTTTGCTCATTTCTCTACTGTACACTTCCCATACCCATAATATTGTATCTGTAGCTCAGCAACCTGATAAGAATCAATGTGTTAAAAGGGCAACTTTGGATATGTTGCACAGCTCTATACTTCTGATGGAGGTGAAACTAGCCCAAACATGTCAAGTAGTAATTAACCATCTCAGCAGTATTGAGATTAAAACAAAACTTTAAGCTGCATGAACTGTTTTTTTTTGGCCTTTCAGTATTTTAGTTGATGTGGTTGTTAATTTACGCATCCAGCAACATTAACATTAAAATGGAGTCGTGCTCTTAGTGGTCTCATGAGTGTATGTCAAGTAATCGGTCTTTTGTTGACTCTGCTTTGGTCTGTATTGGCTTGGTATGCTAATAAATTCAATTAAGTTTCAATTTAGTTCCATTTTATTCATGTAGTGCTTTACATAATAAGGTCAAGACCTGACAGTGTTACAGAGAGAAACCCAACTATGACCATTTGAGCAACACTTGACTACAGTTAGAGCTAACAATGAGTTATTTGGTGCTGGAGAGTCAATGCATTGTTAGTTTTTAGAGGAGCTGATTTGCTGGAAACGGGTTGAAATTAGGAGCAACGGTTTGAAGACGTATATTAATACAAGTGCAACATTTTCCCCATCATTCTAAGTTAATTAAGCTGCTCATAAATATTCTCCAAAGTGAATGCTCTCTCTTTCTCCATCAGAACGGCCTGTCTCCTCTCCACATGGCAGCACAAGGAGACCACATCGAATGCGTCAAACATCTCCTACAGCACAAGGCTCCCGTGGACGACGTCACGCTGGACTACCTGACGGCGTTACATGTGGCGGCTCACTGTGGACACTACAGAGTCACCAAGCTGCTGCTGGACAAGAGGGCCAACCCCAACGCCAGAGCACTGGTGGGTCCCAGAGATGTCATGGAACGATCCATCTATGGATATCCTGTGAATGGTTGGGTGCACTAAATATTGTCTGTGGTGTTTGTGTTCCACAGAATGGCTTTACTCCGCTGCACATAGCCTGTAAGAAGAACCGAGTGAAGGTGATGGAGCTGCTGGTCAAATATGGAGCTTCTATCCAGGCTATTACAGAGGTACGATACACAAATGGATGCTTCTTACATGCTGTGATGACCAGAGAAGATTCCAGATGGTAGCAGATGTAGGCAGTTATCTTTTTCCAACTGCTAGCCACTGCAAATCCAATTGAAAAAATGCTAATAGTAGATTGCAAAGGCTGCAATTTTGGATATTTACCACGTTATTACTCCACCAAGGAACGCAGCGGTTTGGCGTTGGTTTGTCCGTCTGTTTGACTGTGAGCAACATTGCTCAAAAACGGACTAACAGATTTGGATGAAATTTTCAGGGAAGGTCAGAAATGACACAAGGACCACCTCTTTAAATTTTGGCAGTGATGTGACTTATATTCTGGATCCACGGATTTGTTAAAGATTTCCGTATTATTGCGAGATAGCGGCACGGCATTAAAAAAAAGGCATAATTATGGCATTTTTTCCATTACTTAAGTTGAAGTAGTTTTCTTATTTTGCACAGACAGTGTTTACATTTTAAATCCTTGTTGCATTTGAGAATGCATCCATTGGGGCATCACAATTAAATCAGGCATGATGTGTTAATTCCACGACAGGAGATATGTGATGTTACCTAAAATTAGTTAAACAGCCCACATATGTCGGTATCGGTCGATATCGGAATTGAAAATTGAGAGTTGGACAAAATCGGCATATCGGTTATTGGCAAAAAAAACATTATCGGACATCCCTAATTAAATGGTCACATTCTATGTTGCTGTGATTTCTGATCATCAGTAACTAATGAACAAATGCTGCATTTCTGCAAAAAAAAATGCTGCATTTCTGACAATGCCATATAGGGGAATGGACAGCCTTGGAGGAGTACTGCACTTTCCGACTGCAGCTTAACTTTTAACATTGCCATATTTCCTAGTAACATTTTAATTATGTTACTGTTTAAGAGAACAGTGGACTAAAAAGTGGATAGGTGCTTTCTTCTCTTGAATATGAAACTCCAAAAGTAGCTTTTTGGCAGAACACCTCAAAAACTTACTACTAAAGTCACATCATACCGATGATAGCAGAGTTTTCTTTACAGATGTCCACAAGGTTGACAGGCTGAAAGGGGGTAATGCTAAGTGTTAAAACAGCAGTGAGACAAGTACATCAGAGCCATTAAGTGACCAAACTGACTCACTTTAGTGGACATTATATAGTAATGTGGTCAGACTAGGCCAAATAAGAATGTAGCAGCAACAAAACCCTGTTGTAGTGAGTTGAACTTGTGTATTTCTATAAATTCAACTGTTTAATGTTACAGTAGGAGGCCAGAGAGTGCAGCTTTTGTTTAAAGTTGTGTATTTATCAGCCAGTTGAGCCATGTCATGATGGTAACATTTTAAAGACATGTAGTGGACCTTATGAACTGTGACACAAATCTGAGGACAGGGAGGTAGCTCATTTTTACCATCCAATAAAACATAGACACATAGCAGAGGGGCAGCATGGAGAAGTCGGTGATGCAGTGGACTAACTTATTTTTCTTTTTAGGTAGAACTATACAGATATACAATAATTTAACAAAAAGTATTTAGTATTTTCTGGGCAGAAAAAACTAGAAATGTTCTGTTTTCTATTTTAATTCATCTGATGAGCATCTATCTTACTTTATGTGCCTCTCTGCCTCTGGTTTCCAGTCTGGTCTGACTCCCATCCACGTCGCAGCCTTCATGGGTCACCTGAACATCGTCCTGCTCCTGCTGCAGAACGGAGCTTCGCCCGACGTCAGCAATATAGTGAGTGATGGAAACGAGCCAATCGGGGATAAAGTGCAAGAGTGCCTTCTCAAAGTTAAACTATTATTCTAGTGAGCAGCTCAGTTTAGCCATGTGGATGCTGTTTCTTAACCCTCTGCTGATGCTGTGTGTTGCTGTCGACAGCGTGGGGAAACGGCGCTACACATGGCAGCCAGAGCAGGTCAGGTGGAGGTGGTCCGATGTCTGCTGAGGAACGGAGCAATGGTGGACGCAAGAGCACGGGTAAGACTGGGATTATCACCAGAGCACACATGCCAGGACAAGTTACACAGTAAGTTAGTTTTCACTGCCGACTGTCTGTTCTCCTCCCTGCTTCCTGCTCAGGAGGACCAGACTCCCCTCCACATCGCGTCCCGTCTGGGGAAGACGGAGATTGTCCAGCTCCTCCTGCAGCACATGGCCCATCCCGATGCCGCCACCACCAATGGGTACACCCCCCTCCACATCTCGGCCAGGGAGGGGCAGGTGGAGACGGCCTCGGTCCTGCTGGAGGCCGGAGCTTCACACTCTCTGGCCACTAAGGTGAGTGGAGGAAGATGTTCATGTTTGAATCTGACTTTTAGAATCGTTTTTATTATTGTTATTTTTAATATTATAAATATTATTGTTACTATTTTTAGTTTCATTATTATGAACAATATGCTCTTTTTGAAAATAAAAATATATTTTTATTTTTAATTTTACAGAATTTCCCCTTGGGAATCAGTAAGATACTTCTATTCTAGTTAAACTACAAATCACATTCATCTTTAACTGTTTTAATAATATCACTTTTTTGACAAAAACAGCACTCATACTCAAAAAGTGTAGTCTGTAGTCATAACTATAGTTAACTACAAAATTACTGCCCCTGGATTATTTACAATCTACTATCATGTGTGTATTATTAACTTTATAATAATGTTTCAAGTTTGAAATATTGCAGTTATTCTCAAAACAATACAAAACAATACAACACATTCTGTTAAATAAATTCTATATTTATAGGAAACTGCAGACACTAAGATACCTGACTTTTTACCCCGTCTGCGCTTGATATTAGCGTCCAAACTGTATCCAAACTTGTCTAGATAAGTAGGACCACATTTGCAGGTGGTCAGCTCTCATTGTGACTCCATTTTAACAATTATAAATACAATCTGATCAATAAATGACTCCTACAAGCTAAAAGAATCAACAAACTCTACCTGCTATCTCAAGAAAAATTAAAAAAAAGCTACAGGTAGCAGCATAAGGGCTAGCTTGGCAATGACTAAAACATCCTGTCTTTGTAGACAGGAAACAGATTTTAGCAGCAGGAGTAAATATAATGACAGAAATGTCAGCATCAGAATGCGTCCAGATCTCATGTTAGCACCAGGCTGGAATCTACTTTGAACAGATTTTACATCAGACAGGTGTGTAATCTTACAGTCAGCTCCTGATGTGTATTTAGTGACTGTAGACCAGATGTGGCCTCCATGAGGACACATAAAGAGGTTCCAGTCTTACTGTATCTGCAGGTCTGTGTCTGTTTGACTCACTTCTGATGAATGATTGATGAATCTGTGAAGCTGCTGCTCTCCTCTGAATTCTGCATGAAGTCTGAGCGCCATCAAGTGATTCATCGCTGTTTACCAGAAACGTCTTTTCACTCAGTCCAGGACAGATTCAGCCTCTAATTTATTCTTGTAATAGGAAGGACGAGACAAAGCATGGTGGTTTATGTGTCTCTTTGTGGTTGTTTTGTGTCTCTTTGTGGAAATTTTGTGTCTCTTTGTGGTTGTTTTGTGTCTCTTTGTGGTAATTTTTTGTCTCTTTGTGGTAATTTTGTGTCTCTTTGTGGTTGTTTTGTGTCTCTTTGTGGTAATTTTTTGTCTCTTTGTGGTTGTTTTATGCCTCTGTGGTAATTTTATGTCTCTTTGTGGTTGTTTTATGTCTCTTTGTGGTCATTTTATGTCTCTTTGTGGTCGTTTTATGTCTCTTTGTGGTAATTTTGTGTCTCTTTGTGATGATTTATCGCTGTTTACCAGCAGCGTCTTGCACAGTCAACAACTTGACTTTTCACTCAGTCCAGGACAGATTCAGCGTCTAATTTATTCATGCAATAGGAAGGATGAGATGAAGCAGGGTGGGATGCAGTATTTGTCAGGGATTATCTCCTATTTCTGATGTGTCTCTGCCTGGCTTCTCTTAGGGGAGGAAGGGGTGAGGCTGTTGTTAACAAACATTGAAAGTTGTCGTGCTGTAACACAAGTGCAACATCATCCATCCATCCATCCATCCATCCATCCATAAATGAGTCCTTTCTTTCTTTTCTTTTGTTCACAGTGCAGCTATTTTCTCTCTCCTGTCGTTCTCCTCTCCAGCTGTTTTTTTGTGTTTTTCATCAGGTATAATTCAGGTTTGTCAAACAAAGGATGGCTGCCTTCATGGCCAGGGTTGGGTCATAAACACGCTGATCATGTGGTTTCCTCTAGACTTGTTAAGCTTTATGAAGCAGGTGAAGTGCCCCCTCTGCTGGCCTTAATGTGAAATGGCAGCCAAATGATTGGTTTAAGGCTGCCTTGAGTTACATCAGGAAGTCGGTGGGCTCAGTGTTCTTAATTGTACAAAAAAGTAACCCAAACAGACAGTTGTAGAACCACAGGGAGAGCTATGTGATGAGATTTAAGTATGAACCGCAACATCCAGTGTTATCAGGAGTGTTTTCTTCCCCACAAAGTCAAAGCACAGCGACATTAATCAAGCTCAAGTTAAGACCAGAATCAGGCTTTTACATGTCTGACTGCCTTATTATAAGACTTACACCATAAAAATGTGCAATTTTTGTGGAAAAAGCAATAAAATAAACAGAAATACTAGAAAAAAATCAGGTGGCAGTATCAGTGGATATGATTGATTTTGATTCCACTACAGGTGGAAATTAGCACTTGTGCTATAACCTGGCATAATGCATCTCTCCCCACGGGGTTAATGTTGTTTGTGCGCTGTCCCATGGATCAAATTTAAAAAAAAAAAAAAATTATGGGTCTTTGAGGTATTTTTGCTTCTCTTTGTGGTGGTTTTCCATCTGTTTGTGGTAGTTTTGTGTCTGCTTGTTTTTGTGTCTCCTTGTGGTTATTTTGTGTCTCTTTGTGGTTGTTTTGTGTCTCTTTGTGGTTGTTTTGCGTCTCATTGTGATTGAATCTTTCGAAACACAGACTCCAGTAGCTAAACGCTAACTCTAATGGATTTATTGTGATGTTTTGTGGAGTCAATCATATATTTTCATGTATTCTATTCATGATTAGCTGCTTGGTACAAATGGCTTTAGTTTCCTGGTGTATTTTAGATGCATTTACATGCAGTTTAAAAATGTTTTTAGAAATTTCTACAAGGTCTGTGGCAATTATTAAACACCTGCTATGGCAATTTGATTTATTTATTCTTTTAAATCTTGCTAACATGTCCGTATGATATTTTTTATATGCTCGTACACACCATAAACAAAAAAAGCAATCAAAACTATGGCGCGAATCTGCAGTGTACCAATAACAAAATAATAACCAGTCTCAAAAACACAGATTTAGACTTCTGGGGTTTCATATGTCACAAATCTAAGGAACCAATCAGCTATTTTTGACTACATGCCATAGAAAGACAAACACAGGTGTTCCTAGTAACATTAATAGTGGCTGAATTCCATTTAGCTGCTGCAGTTTCAGGGCCCATCCTAGTTCACTGTCACACAATTATAGCTTACTGTGACACTTAAATAGAACAGAGGAGACGTTAATGTCACTAGTAACACCTGTGCTTTTCAAAGTCAAAATGGGCTAAAAGGACGACTGGAAGGTGACGACTGCAACTAACCAAGTTTGACCAGGACTTTTCCATCTCCTGCAGCACTAAAACAACCTCCAGAGGTTGCATAATGGGGAACATCATCACTTAATGTCTACAATATGCAGTGAAACATGCACATTTATTGACTCCTTGAGGCCTTGGGATTTAAATCTTTAACACAGTAAACACATCTGAATTCATTTTGTGTCAGAAAAGAATTAAATAAAATTCCTGCTCTAATGTAACAGTAAAAAGATCCAGCTTATGCTAAAAAAAACAGATGAAATCACCCATTGTTTGTGCCCTACTGGACTGAATCGAATAAAGAGATTAGAGGAACCACTGACGGCAATAAACCCCGTGAACCACATTTCTTAGTCTCTTCTCTCTGGTTGTTTCCCTCCACAGAAAGGTTTCACTCCCCTGCATGTGGCCTCCAAGTACGGAAGCCTGGATGTAGCCAAACTCCTGCTGCAGCGTCGTGCTCCTCCTGATTCTGCTGGGAAGGTATGCATCCAAAATAGACACCTTTATTCTACACTTTAATGTCATATATTGTTAAATTTATGTTGTGTGTGATGTACAATGTGGTTTTACTGATTGTAAAATGTCTGTAAATGTTGTTTATTGAGGATAATTTGACTGCAGGAGCGCTGGTAAGCCTAGTTTGGATCCATTTAGCCTCATTTGGATTAACAATGATTTCTACCAGACGCCATTTTACATCAAGATAACCATGTCTTCCTTTGAATATGTTCTTTTTTGGGACCCACCCAGAGATCCTTCTAGTTTCTGCTGTCTAATATGACTCTAATTCATCTAAACCTGCAGTTTTACCCTCTGTAACTCTTTTTTTTAATTAACTATGTGTGGTGTTGCCGCCTCGTTGCTGCGCTAACTAGCTGTTTAACCCACCTGCGCTCACCCTCCCTCCCCTCCAGAACGGCCTCACCCCACTCCATGTCGCAGCGCATTACGATAACCAGAAGGTGGCGCTCCTGCTTTTGGACAAAGGAGCGTCGCCCTTAACCATGGCCAAGGTGAGAATCCATCGCTGAGGATGAGCCAGGAGGGAAAAGTTCATCGTATTTAAGATGTCGCAGTGGTCGACAGTTAGCGATGTTAGCAATTAGCAGTCATGGGAACACATTGACATGATACAGTGATGCCGTTCACCGAGAATCTGCTTAGAAATAATGCTACAAATGCAGTCATTACTTTCCACCAAACGCTGGTGTTCTGCAATTGGTACCTAGTTGGCTCATAATGTTTTAAAGACTGTCTCTAACCTGATAGTAGATGTAAATAAAATGTTTTCACCCACTGAATCCCCAAAAACACCAGTGGATTTGAAAGGCATATTTAAAATTGCACAAAATTAGACCATTTTTCTGAACCGAAATCTGTAATAACACCAAGAATCCTTGGATTTTTAGTTTTCTAATAGTCCTTGAATCAACCGTATGTTGTGTGCTGTTGGGAAAATGAGCCAAATCTACCTGAAAATCTCGATTTTTCACTAAAATCACTTTATTCTACATGTCTTTCCCCAAAAAATGCCAAAAATAAACCATTCACTCCAGATTCTATTAAAAAAAACTTTCATGCTCTACTGAGAAGCTACAAGTTGTGATCAACAGCATGGAACATAAATTCAAAGGTGTTTCGTTTGAACTGCAGACAGTGTTTGCATGAATCAGACAAGTATGGAAACAAATTAGAGAAATTAAGAGTAAAAAAATAAACATATCATAGCAAAAAAAATAGACACAGCATGGCTGAAAAATGGTGGACAGAAAAGTGAAATGCTGAAAGATACGTTCAACATGGTGAAATATTTGTTGTAAAAATGAAAATAAGTTTTCTATAGTCTGTAGCCACAGTTGTGCTGTTTCTTTAGATACACAGGACTTTATCTCAGTCAAACATTAGTAAACAGTGAAGAAAGAAGCTAAGAAACTGAGGAAGGTTAACAAAAACCATAGAGAATAGACACTTTTTTCACATTTTTTATTAGTGGCGTCTCCGTTTTTTTAGAACACACTTTAACCCTTTAAAAGACACTCATTGGAATACTTTAAAATTCAAAATTTCAATCCTAGAATGTTGTTTGAGGACATAAGACTTTTAAAGTTTTGTCCTTTTTTAAAAGTTTTAATTTTCATATGGAAATTCAAGGCCAATGGTTCCTTGACCGTTTCGTCAACTAACCACGGTTAGTTTGACTTTTTGACTGCAAATATGGAAGAGGACCGAGCTGCAAGTCCGTCTTTTTCTGACTTCGGAGAAAAGAGGAAGTTTCATCCGTTCCAGGCCTCTGCTGATTGGTCAAAAGCCACGATGTAATGTGCTGTAACGTAGAGAGATCTTCGCTGATTGGTGGATAAAAACCACATGCTTCTCAACCTCACTGAGAAGCGCCATGTTTAATGTGTGCGGAAGTTACTAAATATGATCACTTTCCCGATGAAGGGCTACAGAATAGGTCACAGATTTTCAAGACTCAGTTTTACTAAGGCTCCACAATTCCTCAAGTATCTGACCACTGTAGCAAGAAGGAGGTAGAACATTTGTTGACGGAGCTGCAGGTGAATCTACATTTGTTGCTCCACAAACTACAGATGGTAATGATGGAACACGCTGGCCAGTGCTACAGTTTGACTCACTGACATATTTGGACATAAATAGAGCTCTGTGGCACAAACCAACAGGATCTTACTCTTTTATTCACACCAAACTTGTTATATGGGATGCAGTCATGACTAGTTTGGGTCTTTACGTTGGATTTGTGGTAGATAATATCATTTAATACTAGTCAAAAACACTAACTTCGGTGTCTGTCCTTCACGATCTAGAACGGCTACACTCCTCTCCACATTGCGGCTAAGAAGAACCAAATGGAAATCGCCACGGTGTTGCTGCAGTACGGAGCAGAGACCAACATCTTGACCAAGCAGGGAGTCACTCCGCTCCATCTGGCCTCCCAGGAGGGTCACGCAGACATGGCCGCCCTGCTAATGAGCAAAGAAGCCCAGGTCAACATTCCCAACAAGGTACTGTGGAGAAAACTGGGAGGAACTTGCATTAACTATACCTTTAGTATAAAAAAAAAAAAAAAAAAGAGATGTCTGTTTGTCCTTGTTACTGCTAATTCAAGCTACCATTTGTCTGAATACTATTCAGTTACAGGATATTTAGTATGTCTAGCTGCAATATAAACCCAATTATCTTTAATTTCCCCTTCAGTCAGGTAATTTAATCTTGATCAAACCTGCTGCTGATGACAAATCTGTCCTCTTTGCAATGCTACGTCAGCGACGTTACTGTTGTGGGTGTGTTCCTCTTGCAGAGTGGCCTGACTGCTCTCCATCTGGCGGCTCAGGAGGACAAAGTGGCTGTTGCAGAGATTCTAGGCAGAAATGGCGCCAACCTCGACCAGCAGACCAAAGTAAGAGCGATATTTTCTGCAGATTCTACCAGATTATGTCATAGAGAGTCCTGTTCCGATCTACTTTCAGCATTTTTTTGCAGTGTTTTTTACGTACATTGTGACGCTTTTGTGGAACTAAAACAGATTTTTGTGTTTCACAGTTGGGCTACACCCCGCTAATTGTAGCATGTCACTATGGCAATGCCAAGATGGTCAATTTCCTGCTGCAGAACGGAGCCAGTGTCAACGCCAAGACCAAGGTACTGAAGCTAATGGAGCTACAGCAGCGCTGCATGTTGCATTTGATGAAGCAAGTAGCACACCTTTTTGCTACACATGCTTTTTAGTGTCACCCCTTGATTCCATTTCCCATGGTTATCCGCAATCTTTTCTTATTAGTTACTGTCTGTCAGACCTCCATCTTACCTTTGGTTGTTTGCCAGACCCCTTGATTCAACCACCATTTGTTCTTTGTTGGATTAACCTCTATTAGTGATTAGCAACCATACACAAATTAACCACTATTATATGGCCCTCATCCTACTACCATCCCTATAAATTGCGTCCTCTGCAGATGTTCTTGGTCTTCTTACCTCCACAGACTCATGCTCTGTGTTGGTAAGTCCACTGTATGCCGGAATACCAATAAACACCCCACTACAGCAAACTTCCAATGGCTAAGAGTCAAATTTCCTAAACACATTTTGCCGCTCATCCGTCTGGACCTTTCTAGATTAATTTGGGCTTTAGTTTGTGTTTAAAATATGTGTGGCTAATGTTTACTGAAGTAATATCTTAATATTGGTTTAAGCTGAAAAATGCATAATTTTTAAATTCACTTCTGCATTTTCTTGTTGATTTCTCCCCACAGAATGGATACACTCCTCTTCACCAGGCAGCCCAGCAAGGAAACACACACATCATTAACGTTCTGCTGCAACATGGTGCCAAACCCAACGCCATCACTGTGGTGAGTAGACGTCCATCCCACAAACACAAGCACACATCTAAGTACACAAATAATGTGATTTTATTTCATTTTCTTCTTGTGCAGAACGGTAACACTGCGCTGGGAATTGCTCGGAGGCTGGGTTACATCTCTGTGGTGGACACGCTGAGGGTCGTCACCGAGGAGATCATCACCACGACGACGGTAGGCATCCACTGCACTTAATAGGAATTTACAATCATCTGGTTATTTTATAGATTGCAAGAATGTGTTCAATTTCTGCCAGAAATCTGCGTGAAACATAAAAATTTTTCAGCTTTAAAGACGGCAAAGTTTCATTTTACCATTCGTGTATAACCCCATTTTAATAGTCCTGTTCTAAATAGGCTGTTTCAATGTGTATAGTTTGACTCCCCCTTCAGGAAGAAGACTCTCTCTGCATCTATCATTGACAACACAGAGCTAAATTGTCTATCTGCTGCTGGTTAACATGTGGTCTTAATGGACTGTGTCTCGTTTTAAACTTGTTCTGCTGATGAAAACAGCTTTATTAAGAATTCTGCTGTTTCCAAATGCAGTCTTACGTGACCACAGGGAGAAGGAGAGAAGTAAGCAGATGTAAACACCAGCTGAGTTTAGGTTTTACTAAAGCACAAAAGGCGTCATAACGACACGGTGACCCGCACAACTCTTGTTTATTGGTTTCAAATCACTCTTAAAAGTCCCACCATCTCTGAATGTTCCTTAGCTTTAGAGTTTCCTCAGACCTGTGGGCATACGATCAAAGCTAATGGTAATATTAGTCATATTAGCTGTGCAACACTAAGGATTTTCCTATTGTTGTCAGAACATTACACTCAATAATAAAACAGTTCATTGGGTGTTCAGTTCCTCAGATGCTGGGAGTGCATGAAGACTCATGTTCAGTCATGCAACCCACAGTGGAAGATTTGTGACACTTTAGAGATAGAATTAAGAGAAACAGCTATACAGGAAAAAAAATCATTTAGAAGCGGCCAATCTTGAATGGTTCTGGACCATACATCTGCCAAATGCATCTATAGGGATTAATGGTGGATCTTGGCTGCCCATTTCCATGTAAATATAAGACAGAAACTCATATTTAGAGTCACTTTATATAGTAACTAGTCCAGTTACTCTGAAAAATCTTCAAAGCGCAAGTAAAAATGTGTTAGTTCTTTCTAGTATTTTGTCCATTCTGTTTATAATATGGGTAAATAGACACATAGTACTACAAACGTATGACCTTAAAGTTGAATGTAACACCTCTCTAAAACAGTTTCATCAACAGCTGCATTCACCTGTATTGTCCAGGATTGTGTCCTGAACTGAGCGCCTTTAGTGTGAACTGTATTTACAACGATGTTTCCTCTGTGCTTCCAGACGGTGACGGAGAAACACAAACTGAATGTGCCGGAGACCATGACGGAGGTTCTGGATGTCTCCGATGAAGAGGGTGAGTCGTGTTGTTCTGCTGGAGCCTGTCAGCATCTACCTACATTCTGGTCCTCCAGTGGAAAGAGGCTCTTCTTTGGTTCCACAGGCATGAGTCCAGCTGTACTGTGGACCACTTAGGTTAATTGGATCAACTCTTTGTCCCTTTTTTAGGCCTTTTTTATTCGTCTTAGTTGGTGCTGACACTGCTTTGACCTTATCTAGCTAACATAGTGGAGCATTTAACAGAACCAAACACTTTCCAAGGTTGAAGTTTTAAGAGGTTGTGAGTAACTGTGGTGTCCACCTACAGCCTGGAAAATCATTGATGCTGATGTTATGTCAGACGACTCCATGGATGAGGAAGGTATTCAGCACGGCGCTGTGTTTCGAGGGTTTGCGGTGTTGAGTCTGGTGTTATGCATGATGAATGCAACCCCTAGTGTTTGCATAGATGCTGTAGTATTACCCTTATGAGGGGCTCTTTAGGAAAATGTTTGCTCAGGTACCAGATTAAGGGAGAAGTAGGGTCATTTTCTCTTTGACATCCACGCAATTGGTCTTTATTGTTTGATCAGAGGAGCTGTTACAGAGATAATGCAGGTTTATGGCACCTTCTAACTATTGAGTTGAAAATTGCTTACAAGTTCTGACTGCTGCACTCGGTACCGTTTTGAACACATTTATTCTCCAGGAGAATGAGCAGAGTGAATCCCTGGAAGACTTTAACCCTCAGTGTTGTCACTTCAAAGCTCATTTCTAACCCCAGAAGAGTATTCAAAGAAATCCTGACTCCCTGGACGGCTGCTAAACTAATCCCCACGTCAGCTCGGGCTGTTAGCTGCAGGAAGTGGGTGTTAATGTTAGCATTACAAGATCCACTCAGTGTAACAGTCAGGAGATGTTATTTACACCGTTTGATGGTACCTTTGGAGTCTTTAGTGGGTTATTTACGTTTTTCTCATTCAAATGCAACACTGGCCTACTTTAGGAGTGTGTTAAGGAGGAGGAGCATGTGTGAAACGCCTGGCTTTGAATGTTGTGTTTTAATTTTCAACACTCTTCCCCCTCCAGGTAGCCAGTACACTACTGGCACCAGAACATCTCTGTCTAACTACAGTATGTTGCTCACTTGTTCTGCTGGCTTAGCGTGATGCTTTTTTACCAGACCTGGGCCAAAAGTCAAACACAGCTCCAGCATTCAACACGGTACCCTGCAGCTTCACTCTCAGACCCATGTTGCTATGGCAACTCTACCATACACTGCGATGGAGGTTATGCATATTCAGAGGAAATATGAGCCATAGCTGTGACATTATGTTGAAAAGAGGTTGAATTTGTAGAAATATGCACAATTTGAGTCAGTCGAATGGAAGCTCAAATCCAACATTCAAAATAGAAACCAAACAAACCCAACAAAACAAAAAGACAACAACCAAATTTTGGCCTTATATTTATCTGGCTTAATAATTATTTGATCAGAAAATACAGGTAGATTTTCTGTATTATTTATTTATTATTGTTATTGTTATTATTATTATTATTATTATTATTATTATTATTATTATTATTATTATTATTATTACTACCGATTGTGCTGATTTCTAAATATTTAGTATAGTTTATAGTTTCTTGTAGGCAGATAATTCTTATATAAATACCAATATTAAGTAATAATTTGGTACTGAATCGTTATTTCTAAAAAAAAATAAATAAATAATAAGTATATGCTGATACTGACTTACTATTACATGGAAATTTTGCAAGAAGATTTAAAAAAAAAAAAAAAAAAAAAGGTTGGATTTTTTTTTCCCTCCTCTTTCTTGGTAGCAATGGTCTTCCATACAATAATTTACCAATATAGACTTATACTACAATATCCCATGATCCAACTGTCATTTTATTAGTCTTTTCAGCATAAATAAATAAAGAACTAAGACTGGATTTGAGAAAAAGCTCACTTCTTATGTTTTGGATGTTTTTTTCAGTTTAGCATTCATCCATAAACATTTGATAACCATCACAGAGTTTGCGCACCAAAATAACATGATTTATTATGTTTACTATGATTTGAGTTAGTTTATTTGCTGTAAAATGCATTATTTTTCTGTGAAAATGAAAAACATACTTAAAGAAGTGATTGTTTTTCCTTCTAGAATTCAATAAAGTCTGCCGAACCACTCTAGTATTAAGTAGATCCTTTTTAAAATTACAAATATTACCATTGCCATGTCATATTTAGCAGTATTTAAAGTTAGATTTTTATCACAAACTTAACTCATCCAATAATGTGATCCAAATCATTCATCACCATCGAAATGTCTGATGCATGATGCTTCATTTTTATCTGGATTTTTCCCCTTTTTTGACACAAATGAGTCTGAGAGTTGAAGTCTTCATGCGTTGTGCAGTTTCCAGTGTTTTTGGGAATGTACTGATCCAGAACATTTTGGCCCAGGGTAACCTGCAGTCAACAGCGACCCCTGCTGTACAGTAGTGGAACAGCAGTAGAGCTTCATCATGGTGCAGATAACACAGGCTTGAGAGAATGCTTCCTTAACATGCATCTATTTGGTGTGACACAACGGAGGGGAGTAAAATAAATAAAATGTGTTTAACTGTTGCTCTGCACAGGCTACAGTCACATTATATGAATGCAGTAGATTGCAATAATCCTGTATAATTATCTCAGGAGTGAGAAGCTAACTGGTAAGTATGCTAACATCTGCTAAATCTGGACATTTGCTCAGCAGAGAAGTGGAACAGACATAAAAGACATTAGGATATAAATAGATCCTACTGTTTTGAGTTGACAGAACAATCTTAACTCCAGGTCCACCTTCGTTTTTGGCAGGTTTTCATCATAACTGAATTTTCTCAGCATGCTTCATACTCAGTCACTATCCTAAGCGCTTCAGTTGAAGGCAGCTGGACTTCTGTTTGGACTCCTGAAGACATTTCACCACTCATTGTCAGTTCTAACAGACTAAAGGAGAGGCCCAGCTATTTATTTTCGCTTCCAAAGACTTGGCTCGTGGCCTATTAATGACCCAAGACTCATATGCCTCGAGGTGTGAAGGGCTGTGAAGCTGCCAAGTCCTGGATGACTTAGAGTGTTGATGGCAGTGAAACTTCCTGGGGAGGTCTCAGGACTGCATTGCCTCTCCTAAGTGATGTCTTAAACTGTCTTTCAAATCGTCTGTCTTAGTTGTCCTGAATATGAGTCTACTCCAAGGAATGTCTCGTATCCTTTAGATGCAGGCTGACTCCTGAGTCTGGTCCAGAGAAGCTGGTTTTCCTGCTTCATGCCATGTGTTTGTAGGGAGGTTGTTAAATCTCCCCTATATATAGGTCTATGGACACCTTGCTGCATTGAACTACTTATAGAACATTGCTCAGCTTGTATGTGGGTGTTTCATGAGTGTTTCCAGGTCTGAAGTGTACCAGGATGTTGTGTTTGGAAAAAAATACCTTTTGAGTTTCTCAAACGCGCCCGCTACATAAAGGAACACGATGTTGTTCAACCTTTTAGGTCAGTTAGAACTGAAGAAGCCTCGTAGATGACAGGTGAAACGTCTTCAAGAACCATAAAAAGAGAAGTCTATTTGCCTTCTACTGAAGCTTGTAGGCTTACCATAACCCAGACGACTAAGAATCCACACAAACAACCGAGTCTCTAAGAAAAAAATTGCTTCACTAGCAAATTTTTTATTGTGGATCAAGACCTTAAGATGCAGCTGAAAGCTGCAGAACAATCGAAGTATGTGTATCTCAAATTAAAATCAAACGGCTATTTCCAAGTTGAGACTGAAAGTAGGTTTTTGACCTTGGGAACTGTAGGTGACTTCCAACTGTAAGAGAAGTTTTCCCCTTTCTTAGATTTTTTCAGAACAGTCCTCTCCATGGTTGTTTAAATGTTTAGATTAAAGGTTCATTCTCTCACCTTGAAAACAAAAATGAACTGTCAGAAGCTGCTAAATGACCCTTGTGTTAAGATTGTTGTGTCAGCTTTTTCCAGTGTTTTATTAAAACTTTGATCCTCTGCTTTGAGCTAGTTTACACAGATGGCAAAATGTACCCAAGGTGCATATCATGTCCTAATATATTCCATGCTAACTCGCTAGCACTGGAGCTACATACCGATAGTCGTGTACAAACATTTGCTCCAAAAACCTCAAATGCTCATTTTAGTGAATTTTATTTTCATCCATGATTTTGTCTGAAGCCCTCTCTCTGCTCTCCCAAGGCGATGACACGATGACGGGTGACGGAGGAGAGTATCTGAGGGCCGAGGACCTCAGGGAGCTGGGAGACGACTCCCTGCCAGGACAGTATCTGGATGGAATGAACTACCTCCGCTTCAGCCTGGAGGGAGGACGCACTGACAGGTACATCTCAGCCTATTCACCGTGCTGTCGCTGCTGTAACGAGCAATTAGAACAGTACAGTCTGACTCTGTCAATCAAACGAAGTAAAGGAAATTAAAACTTTTCCTGGGTAAAAGCAGAACGAATCATTTGGTGAATCGTCCATCTGCTCCATGCACAAACAAATGTCTTCTGCTCCACATCCACTTTTAGAACCCAGAGCACTTTTTGTTTTCTAAAATAATCTCTAACCCAGTTGTGTTTCTGTGTTTGACCTGCTTCCTTTTTGACCCTTTTCCTGTCTAATCACTGACATTTCCTATGGATGGTTGTTCTCACATTGTCATGAATCTGTGTTTATAACAAAACCTTTCCTCCCGACACTATAAACTAAACAACTAACTGCCTGTATTTGTATGTGTGTGTCTGTGTGTTTTGCAACCTCTCTTCTTCATCCTTCATCGTTGGTCTCCCTTGTCATGAATCCATAGTCGAATGCAGAGGTATGTGCTGACTCTGACCAGACATCTGGGCTTTAGAAGTCTTCAGCACTACTGAAATAACTAATTTAATATTCTCCTTGGGGCTGGGTGTTGAGTGTTTTTAAAATACACTACTGACTTGCACAGAATCAAAAGTTGGCTGTAAGTTGTCCTCGAAATAGCTAATAAGTTCAGTCTAAGTTTTGCTGGTGTTCGTGTGGCTAATTGTGTGGCTTTAGGGACAGAAGCTTCCTTTAGTCTGTCCAAGACTTTAATATAGATTACAAGACATTTGCAATGGTAAACTTTACTTGTTAGCATTCTATTTTTTGATATTAGAAATGGTAAACTCTGCTTATTAGCATACTATTTTAGCATTCTATTTTTTTGGTATTAGCCATGGTTAAAAAAATTAGCATGCTAATTTTTTGTTTAGTCGAAAGCACCATGGTTGCTAAAAACTCAGTATGCATTTTCCAGACCTGGGTAACCAGTGTGTGACAATGCTAGCCTGGACACTGTTAGCCTTTTATTTCAGCAGCGTTCCTGTGAGACGGTTAACTAATGGGAAACACATTTGTTGTTTTGTCATCACTATTTAAAAATTAACAATACCCAGCCCTCAACTCAGTATTTGAGTCTGCTTTATTAATTAAAATTAATTTTCTGAAGGGACATTCATTCAAGTCATGAGCTCCAGCATTGGAAATTACTGCCATCGGTTGGTTTTGTCTGTAGATAATTAGCTTTAAAGAGGGCTTTAAAACTAATTACTAAAGCACTCCTCATTAATTTCATAGTAATTTTTGTTATTGTCCTGAGCATCACTGGTTTCACAGATTCTTTTTTTTCTGCTGTGCTCCAGTTCAGACAGGTCCTTCACACCCACCCACCACAGCTACTACTCCCCTAAACATGAGGGCATGATGGATGAGATGCTCACTGGTCACCAGGTACAGTGCACGGCCACCGTGATCACTATGTCAGAAAACACTGCTGTGAAGAGATCTTGATTTTACGACACATTTTGATCAGAATTAGGCATTGCAGCCTGTAGTCTTTTACACTATACTGTAACTTACTTGACATGTATTGCCTGTTAATGTTAAATTAGCAAGGTATGTGAGAATCAACAGATTATACCTTTTGTTTTTTGGACAGTTAGTGTAGCATTCTGCATAAGTCGAAAAACTGACCTTTACAAACATCTTATAAATCCACCATGACTGAACCCAGCTAATACAGTGGAATTTGAGCGCTAAACTTCACCTGAAGTCCATTTACAGCTATATTTTACATTAACACAACTAAAAAGAAAAGGGTCAATCTATAATTGAGGGACTTTTGAAGTTCATGGGATATATCTTGCATACATTTTTACTAAAAATAAAAAAAAAACTAATTTTTATGTTCGTTATAATCATGTCTTTACAAATTCCATCATTATTTATGATGTAAGCAATCACTTAATAAAAATGACTGGATATCACTAAAATGTCAGCTAAATAACCGTCCACATTTAATACCAACCACCTTCTAATTAGCTAAATAATAATAAAATGAGTTTATTCAAAAATGGTTTTGATTGTGTAATTTTTATTACGTTGAGATAATCATGACATATTTCTTTTTTGGCAATATGTCAAATTTTATTTTGGAAAATAACAAATTGTGTCTGTGTCTGAGAAATCCCTTTCAACTAAGTTCCCCATTACAAAAACACGTCTCCAGGAAGTGTGTTAATTCCAGATCACATGACCTGCTCCACATGATGTCATTTCCTCCTGAAGAAAAGACTGGCCAGACTCCAAGGCTTTCTGACTTATTTAATATAAAGTAGTCAACAGGTTTACTACAATATCTTTATAAATAACTTTCAATTTCAATTTTACTCAATTATATATATAATATTTAGAAGAATCTTTCTGTAAAAATGCCATGTGGTGTTTGGTTATAGGCAACCATGTTGATTTTAGGCCTGAAAACAGCAAAAATGTCAATTATGATACAAAAAGTCCCGCAGTTATATACTGACCCAAATAAGAATTTTCTCAGGCTTCCTGGTTAGTAAATTAACATCATCTTTACATCAAATCCCAACCAGATAAACATGGCTGGTTCGCCCAAAGTGCATTAATCTAATCCAGGACAAAACTTTGTCCCCTTGCAATCATAATGTTCTAAAAGTGGAAGAGACAAAATAAAACACATGAATGGATATATAAACTGTAAGAACAAGTAGAAAAGATGCAGCCGTATGAAAGTATCTTTGAATGACCACCAAAGACATTCACCGTCATTCAGCTTTGGGTAAAAAGGTGTAATCCTTAAATGTGCATCTTTTAAAGTTGAAACCTGCTGGCATCATCAGAGAAATCATTCCACCAACACTCGTCCTCCTTCTTTACTCCACAACACATCCAGTAATTCTCATTTCCTTGTTTATGTCCATTAAGAGCTCGTTTGTTGTGATTCCAGGTTTCGTCGCTGGCCAGGGAGAATGAGAGGGATTCCTACCGGCTGAGTTGGGGCACAGAAAACCTGGACAACGTGGCTTTATCCTCCAGCCCCATCCACTCTGGGTAGGTTATACTGGAGGGAGATACTGTGAACAATGAAAGAAAACTATGAGAACATTATACTCCTGCTTAGTGAAGACAAATGTGTAGCTAGAGGGTAAAACAGACTGACAGAATGATGAATATGCAAATGTTTCATGTCTTTTATTAGATATAATCATTCTGGCTATACAGTGTACTGTACTTCTGCATATGCTAAATACAGATAGTTTAGTCTAACCTCTTATGAACTGTCTCTAATTCACCTTTGCTTCTCTGATTGTCTTTAGATTTTTTAATAGCAGGGAATAATAAGGAAAAAAAAACATTTATTTGGTTGATTTGTTGTTGACTTAACCTTATCATTTAGTGCATATATTTCCTCCTTTATCCTTTTTATGAACCACACAGTGGAACGATTCTAAGAGTCTCTGTTCAGACGAGTCCATTTAGAGCATTTTACCAGACCAAAGGCAGTTAAATGCAGTTGTGAATAGTTCCATATTTTGCTTTCCTTCCAAGAATAAGCTGAGAAGATTTCTATTTATCAGGTGTGATTCCTGCAGAAGTAGAACTAGCATTTGATTTTCCAACAGCATAAAGCATCCTGTGCATCTTATTCAGACATCCAGCCAATTTAAGGTGCATGTTCCAGTCCACTTTATGATTATTTAATGATATTACACTTAATTGTTATTGTTAAGGCTACATTATCAATTCATTTTTTAAATCTGTATAACATTAAAAAACAACGTCAGAGGCTGAAGTCGTTGCTTTTTTGTTGTCTCCAACCAATAGATTAATTTTCTTTAAGTAAACTAATCAGAATAACTGACAATATAACATAAACATTATAAAGATCAATAAATTCTTGCACTAGGCCATACAGTTCCATGCAACGATTATTAAATTGTTCTTAAAAAGTCTTAGATTTCGCTTTCTGAACCCTGGAGAAACCACGTGTGTGTGTAAAGCTTAAATAAACAACATAGAATATATTATTTAGTGAATTTTAGAGGTGTATAGGTGTATTTCTAAGCTTTGGACTGATTCAGTTTTCCTATTTACTTGTGGATTTAGTTCTATTCTAAGCTGGAATAACCAATATCCTGAATCTAATCCAGGTTTACCGCAAAGACATGGGATTGATTATCTTCTCATGTCTTTCTAGGAAGGAAAATAAACAAATAATTGCTGCATTATTCCTTTAAATAACTAAGGGAAGCAAAGTAGATTTGTCTTATTTATGAAGATTCAAAATGACAGAAGTAACAGAAGTTCTATTTTCATGGAGTTAATCCATAAATGATCCAGAACGTTTAAACATATCAGTCCTGTGAACTTTTCTCGTTGTCTTCCATGACAAACTGCCTCTTTTCTTCTCTTGGATTGTCTTCTCTGATCTCCCTCTCTGGGTTTCTCTTCCCCTGAATCGTCTGATGCGGCTGCTGTATTGTTTTATAGCCATTCCTCTCCGTGCCATGATCATGGAGACCACAGCAGGTGACGCTCTGCACCTTGGTTTTAACCGTCCTCCTCCTCATCATCACGCTCTTCCTCCCTCCACAGTGTGCTCTCCTGGTGGGGAGGTGTTCGTGTCCTCGGCAGACACCGCCTCGTGAGCTCTAGCTTTATTACAGCCAGTCATTTTAATCTGAATTAAACTGGACACATGGATCCAGAACATTAAAGAAAACAAGCCGCAAGTTGTGTACATCTGAGCAACAAGAGGCGGTGAAAGTCGAGGACGTGTTTGTTGATTTCATACAGTGTCTTGTGAAGTGTGCATTTCCACTAACATACCCACTGGTACCTTTGAGGAGTATTTCTGCATCTGTCTCATTGCATTTAAGAAGGATTATTGCACCATGTTGCACAGTATATCGAGGATATGAGTTCATTTTGGAGGACGGCAGTGTTTGTCTTCTAACAGTTCCTGCAGTCCTGTTGCTGAATTCAATAACAAGTATTTTAAATGTGCTTTTAAAACCTTGATGTTTGACATTAGAGCTGGGTTTGGTATCAGATTTTCACCTCATCACAGCCAACCTCTCCCTCATTGAGACATCATGTCCACATTATCCACTGCATTGAGGATGGAAGTCCTTCAGGGTGTTTGATGTAAAACAACTGGATGCTTTTGTCCATTCAGTGTTGAGAAAACAGACACCAAAGTCATGTCTAATAAGTCTGCATTGCTGCATTTATCAAGCAGACTTTATAGTAATAGTTACCCATATTGTTAACTTGTTATTACACAGTTTTACTTTTTATTATTATTTTAACCAGCATGAAACGCAAAATGCTTTCAAGCACATGTAGCTTTTTCTAACTAGACTGAACATTTCTTCCAAAGAAAAAATAATTCATAAATTGAGAAAACATGAAGTTAATGAGATTGGTTTGGCAGATTTTGTTACTTCAGTCTTAATATTCTGGCTAGCATATTGGCTAATGTTGCTAACTCATTACCGATGTGGTTTATGAATGTTCTATAGGTTTGCTGTTACGCTACATGCAAGCGTTTCTCATATTTTTTAGCAAACATTGCCAGCTTCATTTTAAAATTATGTCAGTATAAATAAATGTACTTTGAACTGGTGCCTTTAGCTTTATCACATGTCAAATAGAAACATAGTTGTTTATAGTTTGATATTTAGTCATTTATAGACAAAATAATCTTCAGTGAAGATCTAATTTGTTCAGTAGCTTTCAACAGTTTCGTATTGTTTTCATTAAAAGACTGTAGATGATCAAGCTACTTATTTTTCTGAGCACTTTGAAGACTTTTCATCCATATTGACTCAGCAGTGGATCTTCATCATCCATTCTTAATTTTGGAAACAACAAAACAATGTCCTACTCAACTGGTGAAAGCTTTGTTTTATTGCCAAAAGCTCAGATCGAGTAAATGAACCTTAACTTAACATTTTCACCAAACTAAATCAAGTTCCAATCTTAGCTTTTTAGTCCTTTGTTGGTTAAAATGTCTAAACTTAACACGAGACCTTGTTCTCAGTATAAAGTACATCTACACTACCGTTCCAAGGTTTGGGGTCGCTTAGAAATGTCCTTATTATTGAAAGAAAAGCATTTTTTTTTCCAGTGAAGATAACATTAAATGAATCAGAAATCTAGTCTAGACATTGTGAATGTGGAAAATGATTATTCTAGGTGGAAATTTTTAACCCTTTGAAGAGCAGTGTGGGTGAGGAGATACTCATTTTCCATTGGATTTAGGTCACTTTTGACCCATTTTATGTGTCAAAGGGTTAATGGAATATCTCCATAGAGGTACAGAGGAACATTTCCAGCAACCATCACTCCTGTGTTCTAATGCTACATTGTGTTAGCTAATGGTGTTGAAAGACTCATTGATGATTAGAAAACCCTTGTGCAATTATGTTAACATATGAATAAAAGTAGGAGTTTTCATGGAAAGCATGGAATTGTCTGGCTAACCCCAAACTTTTGAACGGTAGTGTAGCTTTGGTGTCTTTGTTCTCATCTCTGAATGGGCGCTATCGTATACGTCTGTAATTTGGGCGAATATCTTTCATTCCACTTCAGCTTCCTGGTCAGCTTCATGGTGGACGCCAGGGGCGGAGCCATGCGCGGTTGCCGGCACAACGGCCTCCGCATCATCATCCCGCCCAGGAAGTGCAGCGCGCCGACACGGGTGACCTGCCGGCTGGTGAAGAGGCATCGTTTGGCCACCATGCCACCGATGGTGGAGGGCGAGGGCCTGGCCAGCAGGCTCATCGAAGTGGGGCCCTCTGGAGCCCAGTTCCTCGGGTAAGAAGTTAGTGAATGTAGATAGAAATAGCAAAAAAAACAAACAGGCACCAACAGGTAAATGTTAGATACCATTTCAGTACTAAGTCGTGATAGTTTCAGGAAGAAATGAGTCCTGGCACCTTCAGTTTTTCACGTTTTTGCAAAGTTTTGGGTATTGAATGCCATAAACGTTTGAGATTAAATGGAAATATCATAGAATAAGTGTTCCTATGTAAGATGGATAGGAAGAAGAGACACTGCTCTTATATCCAGCCTGATCTGTGTTCTTTCTCATGAGAAGCTTTCAACTTGCCGCCCTTTTTTTGTTTCAGATTAATTTCCCCCAGCCTCTGCCTTACTAAAACTGTTTCTGTATCTGCTCTCGCTTTTCTCCCAGTGCCAGGATTTCTGCCAGTCTTTGCTCTGCAAGCATGCCCTGTTTTCTTTCATAACAGCTGCAGTCTAACTCTGATCCCTAACCCCCCAAATGAAACAGCTTTTCTTATTAACTCCACCTCCAGTTTATTGCACCATGATTGGTTTGATATGTGGCCTGCAATTCTGCCCCCTGCTGGTAATGTTTAATAATGTGTAGAATAAAAACAATGAGATTATGATTATGAGTTTCCCATTATAGATGTAATTCCAGTTTTGGCCTTAAGTTCCACAAGTTGTTAATTATTTACTGCTGATATAACGGAAATTATCTGTGACCAAAATGACTGAATGATGCTGTTGTTATTATTAATGTTTATGTGAAACAGTTACTGAACCCTCGTGTCGTCCTGCGGGTCGAAATTCACCCGGTTTAAAGTTTGAAAATGTGGAAAAAAAAAAATATTTTCACAGTTAAACTTCTGATGTCCACATTTTCAACATTTTTTGGAAATCTTTGAACATTTTTTGGTGGAAAAAATAAATATTAAAAATGTTTAAGAACATTCACAAAAAAATCAACCAAAAGCCAGTGAAATTCACTGGATTTTGGTTGATTTTTTTTGTGAATGTTCTTAAAGAAAATATTAGAAGTTTTACTGATATATATGTAATCACTTCAGATATTTTTAGGATTTTTTTGGAAGATTTTTACTCATTTTTTGAAAATATTTACAAGAATTTTCTTGCCAAATTTGTGGGAGATTTTTTAAAATAAAACTTTTAAGGGAAATTTTTAAGGAATTATTGGAATTTTCTTCCTGAACGTTTTGCAAATTTTCAGAAATTTGGGGAATATTTTTTGCTGAATTTTTGGATTTTTTTCAGACAAGGAAACTATATTTTTTGGTGCCTGAAAATGAAAACAACAGGAGGGTTAACATGATCTGTCTTGCTTTAGGTTTGCCATAACATTGTAAATAATATGTAAGAAATGTAAAAAAACACGAGAACAAAGATCCAAAATATTCAAAAATAATGAAAAAAAATATTGAATTTAAATGAATTTGTCGCAATAGATCCAATTCTACATGTTTTTTAAATTTAAATAATTATGCAAAAAAATATTGGTAAAATATATTAGCAATCCTATATGTATTTAAATCTGAGTCATTTCAATTTAAATCTTCAATTTACAGTTTTTAATTGAGACTTATTTTGCAACAGGCACCAACAATCACTTTCCACTTATTTTGAAATGTCAGTCTCCTTCATTGCAAATCTAAATTAATACTGATGATGACAAACACAAAATACTGAATTAATTCATTTTCATATAATGTATTTTTGATGTATTTATTCATTATATTTTTCAATTTTGAGGCTCCTTGGTAGCTAGAAATCACCCCAGCATCTCCATTTTACACCCAACCAAAACCTTGTGTGTGCTCTTTCCTCCTCACTGCTGCGTTTGGACGCTTGGTCGATCACACAGTAAACTCCACCTCCCCAGTGCTCCTCCGCCTCTTAACGAGGGGGAGAGTTTGGTTAGCAGAATCCTCCAGCTTGGCCCGCCGGGGACAAAATTCCTCGGGTAGGGTGGAAAACACAATCTCCAGTTTTGCATATGAAACAATCCATGGATGCCGCTCTCAGTATTTGTCTTCACGAACCCTTCCATTTAATGTTTTTTTTTTTTTTTTTTTAAGTTGCTCATACATTATTTGGTTGTCATCCTTGCACTAGTGTCCCGTTCACCACTTCATCTGGTTCATGTACGCTTTTTTTGCCAGTTCCTTCTCTTCACTGGCCCTTCCTCCCTACTGCTTTGCTTTTTCCCTTCCGGTGTTTATATTTTCATGCTTCCTGTCTTCTGATTAAATGTGCATTTTTATGTGAAATTTAAACGGTTGTGTGGCCTGTGAATAGCAATGGAAGAGATTTGACTGGATGACTCTGTTTCTTCCTGTTAAGTAGACTAACCAGCTATTTTTGCCAAAATAGTTGCTATGGCTAATTGTAAATCGTAATTAGGGAATTCTAGAAAGTCAAGCACTTTACCATAATTGGGTAAGAATTTCTGTCTAAATTCTAGATATTGAAGTTTGTGCTGCCAACTCACAGCTCAACTAAAGTGCAAGTGTTAGCTTTAAGCTAACATATTGGAAAATTACTGTAAGTATTTAAGGCCAAAAATGGCAACAGTGGAAATATTCTCATGTACTTTCAGGCCAAAGAACCCTCTAAATATCACACGAAAATATCGACAGCTCTGCTTTGATAGCTGTGTTTGTCTTGTGTTGGACTGTGCTTGCAGCATGCTTCTTGTAGATATGTTTTATAGCTAGCTTGTGATTTTGGGTATCAGGTAAGTATTAAAGCAACACTTTAAAGTGTAGGCACCCACAAGTGATATGTTGTGACAAAAACATTCACTACAAACAACTTTAGATCTTTTCTGCAGTGCAATTCGTGGCTCTTCTTTCAACTAGTATGATTGAAACACGTTTAAAAGCAGCTAAATGCGCTTTACCTGTAGGTTGCTGTTTACATTTGTCTTTGAAATGTGCTGACTGATTAAAGTAAGCAGCTCATCGTGAAACTCTATAGATCTGTAAAGTGTGGAATCACACCAAAACCTACAAAGTACACCTTGGCTGTGCATCTTTGACTGGCTAAAGCAGTGCACTAGTGCTGTTTCTATCACCATAATTGCTACATCAATGCATTGGTTTCAAACCTGAATAGTCAATACGCCATCCATATGTCTGATGCGGTAGATGGATACATAGCATACACCAAAAGCTGATGGAACTCCAAGGACTACACGTAATTTCTGGCAGTTAATCATATTACACAGATTGGTTTTTACATCTCTAACTTTATATACCAAAAGGAAAAGCAGATCTTGGAGAGAAAAACATGGATTTTTAACCATTTTAGAAAGACAGAAATAGCCGGTTGACACTGAACAATGATCTTGACCAAGAAGAGTCCAAAAGAATTTGACCAAATTGAAGATCTTGCAGAACTCCAGTATGACAGCCTTCTACCTCCATCACTTCATGTACTCACATACCTGCCCTCTGGCCATCCAGTCCTGTGATCGTGGAGATCCCCCACTTCGCCGCCCTCCGGGGGAAGGAGCGGGAGCTGGTGATCCTGAGGAGTGAGACGGGAGAGAGCTGGAAGGAGCATCACTGTGAACACACCCAGGAGGAACTCAACCAGATACTCAACGGGATGGACGAGGGTAAGTCACCGATGGCATGGCAATAGACAAAAACATGGTAACACAAACGGCCCTGAAACATTGCTCTTTTTACCCTCCTCCAGAACTGGACACGCCTGAGGAGCTGGAGAGGAAACGCATTTGCCGTATCATCACCAGAGACTTCCCACAGTACTTTGCGGTGGTGTCACGCATCAAGCAAGACAGTAATCTGATTGGTCCTGAGGGAGGCATCCTGAGCAGCACAGTCGTGCCACAAGTACAGGCAGTGTTTCCTGAGGGGGCCCTCACCAAGAGGATCCGGGTCGGACTGCAGGTAATGTACAAAACCGTTAATTCTGTCCAAGGTCACCTTTAATCCATAAATCCATACCTGTTTTGTTGTTTGTTTGCCTTTGAAGATATACTTCCAATTCTTGGGTTTGAAGTCATCCAAAAAGAAGGCTTCCTATGTGGAATACAAGACAAACATTTGACACTGTGACAGTGCTACATGACAAGTCCAAGAGGTGGCATTATTGCAAGAAGATAAATGTCTGTTCCATATTTTATCACAATGAATCGGTGCTGAAATTTTGCAGCAAAAATGTCAACTTGCTAGTTCCACTTAATGAAAAATCAAGATCTAACCAAAGACATAGGACTTCAGTGTCTAGTTTTGACTTGTTGGTGTTAGTGAAAGTCAGAAAATAGTCAGCAAAGACATTGGAATCACTGACAAAACCTAACGTTGTATACTCTGTGTACTCTCATAGGCCCAGCCAGTGAATGTAGATGTAGTGAGGAAGATCCTGGGCAACAAAGCCACCTTCAGCCCCATCGTCACTCTGGAGCCCCGTAGAAGAAAGTTCCATAAACCCATCACCATGACCATTCCTGTCCCCAAGACCAACTCCGATCCGGTCCTCAATGGTTTTGGAGGGGACACGCCCACCTTAAGACTGCTCTGTAGTATCACTGGTGAGAGCTCACAAATATACACCCAAATCTGAGCACACTAAACAAAGACACATGCTCACGTATGAATATTTCAATCCTGTGTTTCTGTCCATGCAGGTGGAACAACGCCAGCCCAATGGGAGGATATAACAGGAACTACTCCATTAACGTTTATCAATGACTGCGTTTCCTTTACTACCAATGTGTCTGCCAGGTAAATGAGTTTATTGAAGCACATTTACTGCAAACAGTACAACAGAAATGAGTACACCCGTGTGATACCACTTTAATATCAAATAAAAATACAGGCCTACATGTAGAAACCAAGTGCAACAAAAGCGAATACACTTGTGATCACTGAACCCTAACCTCAAAGAACATGATTAGAAGCTAGATGAATGTTGGGAGAACTTTATTTGGTCAGATGAGACCGAAGTGAATTTGTTGAGCTTAGATTGGATCCAGCATGTGAAGCGTGAACTCAGTACTAGTACAGTAAATGCATAGTCCTGGCAGTGAAGCACGGAGGTGGGAGTGAGTTCTACATGAGTTTCAAAAGGTGTTGGAGTTGTAAAATTTGTGGATGGCACCATGCCGTATCCTTTGGATTTACCAAAATACTGACTGACAAGATGATATCCAGTCTCCAGAAGCTTGGGAGAATAGGAATGTTCCATGTTGATAATGATCCAAGTCACACCACTGTAATCACACAAAAGTTTATAAAGAATAAAAGGCAAAAACCATGACCTAATCAAGTATGTTGCCTGATCTGAACCCAAATTTGGTGAAACAAGTTTGAATCATTTCTCATTTCTGTTGTATGCTATAAGAGTCTCCGAAATATCCGGTAACTTTAACATGAGTTTTGTCATATAGTGACTCAGATGTACCTTCTTTCTAATATCCTTCTGCTTTTCAGGTTCTGGCTCATAGACTGTCGGCAAGTGCAGGAATCAGTCAACTTCTCCACTCAGGTGTACCGAGAGATCATCTGCGTCCCGTACATGGCCAAGTTCGTAATCTTTGCAAAGACCCACGATCCCATCGAGGCCCGCCTTCGCTGCTTCTGCATGACTGACGACAAGATCGATAAAACACTGGAACAGCAGGAGAACTTCACTGAGGTGGCCCGCAGCCGAGACGTAGAGGTGAGAAACACAACTAGTTAATAACCAGTTAGCAGAAGAGTTATGAGCTGTCGTTCTCGTCACTTTTAGAGCTCAACATCTGCATTTTGTACCCACTAAATGCACAGGATTTAACTCTGTATACAATGAGCTAATCTATACATGAAAATTACCAATACAAGACATAGATTTTAAGTCTTATAAGTTGAAGTAAAGATGTTTCGAAGACAGGAGTTCGACTTCTTTGCAGACTGGGAGGTCATAGAGTTTGGAGGACCACTGGTACATAGATCTAAGCATTATCACCTTAATAATTATCCTTGTGAACGCATATAAACTGAGAACTAAAAGGAGCCCATGATGGCTCCTTGGAGAACACCACAGGTCAGGATTAGTGTGGTAAGGAAGCGTCACAGACCACTACTGACAGAGTTCTGTTCGGTAAATATGGTTTAAAAGCTGTACCCCTGATGGAAATCCAAATTATATGATCAACTACATCAAAGGCAAACCAAAGATTCAACCATTTCTAATAGTCAGAAGTGATTAGAAACTTGCAAAACTAAAAGTTTGCAAGGGATTATGGTTATTTATTAAAAAAAGAAAACTTTAAGAAATCCACTTTTTCTGAAACACTTGAGAAAAATTATACTTTAAAGACAAAGTTAATCATTTTTTAAAGTGTGTTTCTAAAGAAATGGTTGCATGGAGGCGATAAAAGGAAATACTAGGATTTGAACATTTGAGTGTTCGGCTAATAGTATGTTATTATATATTATTGTTTTATATGGTTCTTATTTGTATTTATCAACCTCTTACCTTTCTCAGGTCCTGGAGGGCAAACCTATCTATGCAGACTGCTTTGGAAACCTTGTCCCCCTCACCAAAAGTGGCCAGCATCATCTCTTTAGCTTCTTTGCCTTTAAGGAGAACAGACTAGCGCTCTTCATCAAAGTAAGAACCATTTAGTATTTATTTCATGCAAGCATGGAAATAGTTCAAGTTTAGTCATGACCACCTGATTGATGCTGAATATACTGCTTGGCCTGTGTAGATCCGAGACAACACTCAGGAGCCGTGTGGCCGCCTGTCGTTCATGAAAGAACCCAGGAACTACAGGTCACTCACCCAAAACGCCATATGCAACCTCAACATCACCCTCCCATCATACTGCAAGGTGAGGACGCTACATGGAGGTTGTGTGTATTCTTAGTTCTCATGAGGAAAATGGGCTTTTTGGCATCTGTAATTTAACAGAAAACACTAATTAAAAGTTCTGGTTGCTTGTGACACTGGCGACGCTTTAATCTTGAGCCTATTTCCTCTGTCCCTCTGTGATATACGCTAATCTGCCTCTTATAAACTACTATTTTTTTTTCTTTATTTTTCCCAAGTAGCTAACAGTGCCAATGCTACAAGTAGCTAACAATACCGCTTCACGGTGTTGGTTGTTTCTTTACTTCAAGGCTGCGCCAGATAAGAAGAAATCTAAAAATAATTAACGACATCTGGCTGGTTTGTGATGTTATTCCAAACCGTCAATAGACAAGATTGAATCTTGATCTTTGCCTAGTGCAACTTTAAAACCCACTTTGGTTTCCCCCTAAAAATCACACTGACTGTTGTCTTTGTTGCTATGGTAACCACACATTTTCCCCTTCCCTTGTCTTTTTTTTCTCCCTGTTAATGTCGCTGTCGTTTCTATCTGTACATCTTTCTGCTTCTCGCTGCTTCTTGCTCCCAAAAGGAGTCCGATTCAGACCAAGAGCAAGAGGAAGAGGTAAACGCAGCCACCGCTTCCCCACTTCCTCCCCATTAGCTCTGCCGATCTATCCTGTCCACTGTCTGACCATCAGGGCTAAATAAAGGACAAGTTTATAGTGTAGATTTTTCACAGTAGGCAGTGGCATAGTTCATATTTCCTGTTACGTGTGCCGTTTGTGAAGTAGCACTTGTAATATTAGTAGTAGTTTTAGAATAACCAGCGCATACAAACAGCAAACTAACTGTGATGCATTTTCTGTTTTCTTTTTCAGACCAGCAGAACGCTCGAGAAATGTAAGATATTTTCCCTGTTTGTTTTCTCTATATCTTCTACTAAAGTAGTTGCTAATCTCTAATAATATTGCATGTCTTTATTATTCCAAATGATATATGATCAGAACTGATACTGTGTGAGTGATAATCTAGTTTAATAATGTGCAGAGGAATAACCAGACTAAAACACCGACACATTCAGCTTCGCCCTTCACTTAATCGCAGCCCATCTGCATTTTTTTTCTCAAAGTCCTTTGAGTTTCATATATTTTCGTCTTGTCTCACAAACCAGAAGGCTTTACCTGCACTTCCCCATGTCAACGTTCTGTTTCTTCCTGAGGCTTAACTTCAACTTTTTACTTTCTTTCTGATTTCACACCTGCGTCATTGTCTCCACTTTTAACTCTTTCACCTTCACAATTTGAGATCGGACATACGAAGAAAGGGTTAAACGCTGCCGCCTGCGTATGTACATGGCTATTCGACTCGTTCGTATTGTGGTGACGTATACGTGATGGCCTCTAATTTTTGTGCTTGCCTAAAAGTTGGCAGTAGCGCTAGCACAGTCAAAGCGCCGGTTTGGTTGTGCTTGGTCATTTATTTCCTCCAAACAAACCCATTTTTATCGAGGTTGGTGAGGTGAACTGGGGTTGTGTTTGATTGGCATCTTTCACTTTGATATGCATTTTTGAATACAGATTTAAAAGCACACCAAAAATGCAACTTTTAATGGCATTGGGACTGTACTGGTTTGTTCAATGAGAAACTCTTAACGTCATTCGCAGCTGCTTGTGTGTAGGTAAATAATTGTAGCTGCTAAAAAGGAATGAGTGGAGCTTTTGAAGGAGATAGGAGGAGCTGAAGTCATAACTGAAGCACATCTAGACTCCATCTGCTGAAAGTTCCTTCCTCTTCCTAAGAATGTGTTCTTCCTGTGGCCAGTGATGCTGGTGCTTACACTTCTGGTCACCCAAATTCCAAAACTTTGTTCTTCACCCACTCCAAGTTCCTGAAACTAAGTGCTAGAGCTTGCAAGCACCTAGTACGAGGAAATTAGAGGTCACACCATTAGTATTATTCTAGCTGTAGTGTTTAGTGTAATGGTAAAGCAAAATGTAGTCAAGCTCCTCATTTACTCTGAATCCTTCCCCTCTTACCCTCCACTCATGTCTCGTTCGTGTAGTAATGTGATAATTCAGGTAGAAACCAATTGATACGATATATTTAAGCATACAATCCATGTTACACATGAAACATATACAAGGATAATATATTACTGACTGAAATTTTATGTGCTTTTCGAAGAAATTGAATTTTCATGATAGGAATAACTGTGTAGATCAAGCAAGAACTCACCACATTAGCGAATGGGGACAAGCAGCTTGTGATCATCAGCACCTCTTCTCCTTAAATTGCTGATTTAATCAGGATGATTAACTTTCTGATCACTCCATTCTTTCTTATCCAAGACCTCTCCATCAGCACTTCCCTTTGCTTTGCATGGAAATAACTTGCCTTACATAAATGTGTATGCGTGTGCTTGTTTGTATGTCTGTTTGATTATATGTAATGTCTTCCTAATCAGACTTCATTTGTCTTAAGTTCTTTATTTTTTGGAATGTTCACTGCCAACACCATATTCTCATGGTTTCGTGAACTGTTTATTTGTGTTATTTCAAGTTTTCATTTTAGTTATATTTCAAGATCCTAGTGAAAGGAAATTGCTAGTATTCCTGAGATCCTCATTTCTTCTTTGAGTTGGTGATATTCAAATATTTACTTTGCATTAGAGTGAAAAGCATGGCAAATCATCATGTGTTGTGTAAGTTATCACTGGCTTTCTTTGATAGATGCAACTTACATTCTCAGTTGTTTTCAAGCCATTTTTGCCAATCATCACACTGACATTTGTTATACATCTGAGCAATCTTGAGATGTCTTGATGTTGTTTCTGTTTCCTTTGTTGTTCCTTTTTGTTGTTGTTCTTATTGGTTGCTTGGTCACCTGGTCTCATTCATAGTTAGTATAGTTTTTTTCTGTATTTTAGTTCTGCTCTATAGCTTTGTCTTGTGAGTGTGGGTGCGAGTGTATAAGCAAGTTATTTCCTGCTCATATCCTTTCCCATTGGTATTATTTGCTTTACCACAGTTCCCCAGAGACAATGAAATGAAAGTATAAGCCCAAATCCTCTGATACCCTAATGTAGAACCCATTGTGATTTTGTTGTCCTATGATCCCTGCAGTGTGCTCCAATCTTGTCCTGACCACATTCTCCAATGTCTGTCTCCTTTCATTTGAATTTTTGATTTTCTTTACTCCTTACTTGTTGTTCTTCCATATGGAAGATGAAGAGACGGAGACATCAGTCCTGAAATCAGAGCTGATTCGAGAACCAGACCTCCTATCCGACGTGTCAGAGATGAAACAAGATTTGATCAAAATGACTGCCATCTTGACTGCAGACTCCACAGACCCTTCCTTAGGAGGGTGTGGTCTAGAGAAAGGGGCTGAGGAAGTTTCTGGAGAACCATTAGAAATAATGGAGAAGGACTTAGAGAAAGTCAAAGAGGACCTAGAGAAAGTCAGTGAGATACTGAGGAGTGGAACATATGAGGGTGAGGCGGCAGAGAAGGCAGCAAAAGCAGCTAGGATGGCCGAGGAGTGGGTTCTCCTCTCAGACAGTGAGATAGAGGAGGCCATAAAGATGGCAACCTTAGAAATTCAAGAGCCTGTCTTACGTGAAAGTAGAGCTAACAGAGGGGCTCCCAGACCTAAAGCCATAAAGGACAGTGGTGACCTTAAAGAATACCTCCTGGATGCACCAGTAAGTGCCAAAGGAAAAACTAAAAAAGAGACAGGCGTCCAAGAAAAATTCACTGATGTTGTACTACGCAAAAGTGCAAAACCAAACACTCCAACCAAAGCGCATGACAAAACCACCGCTGGTGATGTTAAAAAACCAGTGAGAAGGAAGGGGAAAGACCAGGGGCAGGCAGAGGAATCATCAGAGGCAGGGGCTCTTCTAAGTGTGCCTACAGCCCCTGTCCCAACATCACCTGTATCCCCGGTGATTGAGGAAACTCCTATTGGGTCAATAAAGGACAAAGTCAAAGCCTTACAACAGAAAGTGGAGGCAGAGCAAAAGAGCAAAAAGGTCACTGGGAGCAAGCCTTCACATTTGCCTGTTATGAGCAAACCTTCTCCAAAAGCCAAAGAAAGCCCTAAATCAAAACAGCCCCCCCCTAAATCCCCTAAAGCTGACTCTGAAAAACTTGAGGAGACCATGTCAGTTAAAGAGCTGATGCAAGCATTCCAAACGGGGCAGGACCCCTCCAAGAGAAAGTCTGGGCTATTTGAGGTCAAAACATCCTCCACATCAAGATCGGAGAAAACCACAAAATCTGAAACCGTCCAGTCAAAATCTATGACCAAAGCAATAACCTTGCGTGTCTCTCAAGAGGGAGAAGTATCGTTGGATTCTAAACCTCGCAAGAAAGACACCGCTCGGAAAGACAAACAGAAAGATACCAAGTCAGTTGATGCTGCCCCTTCAGAGCTAACTGAAACTGTAGACTTTGGAAATGGTGGCCTTGACGATAGCTCTGACAGCTTAAAACATGAGGGTGTGGCAGACTCACTAAGTGCCAGCTCTGGAGATGGAACCCCTCATCTGAGCTCTGAGGACAGTTACAAGCATGAGGGACTAGCCACTCCAGGCACAAGCCCTGAAAGCCTGTGTCTTTCTCCTAAAACCGGACAGCAGACCTCTACGTCTTCGGCACCAGCTGCCACAAGTGTCAAAAAAGAAAGTAAAGACACAGAGAAGTCTGGAGACTCTGGTGTAGGGACCACTGGTGACCAACTGTCTACAGAATTGACCCTCCCTGTCTCTTCCAGCGAGGCTGCAGATGACCACACTACAAGTGAGTCAATGTCAGTTAGGAGGAGTGAGTCTAAGCCATCTAAACCTCGAAAGCTTACAAAAAGAATTTCAGAGACTGTAGAAACTTTTCTTAGTGATGACGAAAGCCCTGATCATCATCTAGAATTGCCTTTAGTTGGTTCTCCAGGGTCTAGAGTCTCTTCTATGCGTCATGACTGCTTAGACTTGCCTTTAAAACAAGACTCAGATGCTCTCAGTCCATTAGCTGATGACTCTTTGACAATAAGCCACAGAGACTCTCTAGATGGTAGTCCTCTCATGGAAGAAAATTCCTCACATAAGTCCCCAGACTCTATTGAACCCAGCCCGACTAAGGAATCACCCCCTCATGACTCCTTAGAGAGCAGTCCTGTAGAGCAAAAAAGCTGCCCATCCTTCCCATCAATGCTAGGTCCACCTAGTAAATCCTCTAGCCATCCAGAGCCCTCCAAAGCTGCAGAATTCCCCCAAGATGCTTTGCGCGGTAGGCTGCTTCGAGACCATGAGGCTAGTGCTGATGATGACAGTTGTGAGCAGACCTCTCAGATGACAAGTTCCGGTAAGAGTCCCCTCTCCCCTGACACTCCTAGTTCTGAAGAGGTAAGTTATGAGGTAAACCCCAAACCCCCTGACCATGCATTCCTTTCTGTTTCACTCAAACCGGCTGTCATCCCCGAAGACCCAGAAGAAGAGGATACGTCAGACAGCTATGAAGCTAAGAGAAAAATCACTCCAGAGGAGGAGATGTTTAAGATGGCAGCCAAAATAAAAACATTTGATGAAATGGAACAAGATGCGAAGAGCAAAAAGAAGGCTAGAAAAGATTTGTTTCCCTCAGCAGATGCCAAAATAGGGGATGACAGCTATGAGACAGTAGAGCTCACAAGTGAGAAGCTTTCTCAAAGTGAATGCGAGCTCAGTAGACCCGCAGAAGATTCAAAGTTAGCTCTTTTTGTTGATCCCCATAATAAAGTACAACCTTACTCTCCTTTTTCAGCAGGTTTGCATGATGGACCCCACAGCAAAGAGATCAAGAACACAACATCAGCCAGTGTAACTTCAGAGGGACCTCACTCTGTCTCAGACCAGCATCATTCAAAGTCCCAAATGAAAACCACACAGGAAGAAAGAGTTCCATTGTCTGCAAAAGCTGATAAAGGCAGTAATGCCAAAAAGGCATCAGCATCAAACACTGAAAACAGGACTGATGAGCAAAAAGAGGAGAGCTTAAGGAAGTCGAGGGAAATTGAAAGCAATGATAAGGATGGTCATGAGTTAGGTGCTGGCCGGCTACAGACTGGTATGCATAAAACAGGTAGCAATGTAACAGACGAAGCAAAAGGAGATCAAAGGGGGCACGCAGGAGCATCAGAACCTGGACTCAGTTCAGCTGTTGCCACAGGTCCAAAAAAGGAAATGTTCAAACCAGAGGTCTGTATTTATGATGACACAGAGGAGGATGATGAGAGACTGGAACCTCCCAGAACTGAGTCAAAAGGGGTCACTGCAAAAGTAGACACTGATTCGTGGTCTGCCATGCGGGAGGATGATGCTACTTTTGCAGCTCGTGTAAAAGAAGAAGAACAGAAGATACTGAATCTAGCAGTCGACCGTCAGTCTCTACAAGCAACTCCAGACACCACACCTGGTAGAACACCAACAGAGGAGAGTACTCCAACCAGTGAGCCCAATCCTTTTCTTTTCCAAGAAGGGAAGCTCTTTGAGATGACCCGAAGTGGTGCTATTGACATGACTAAGAGAAGCTATGAGGAAGAAGGGGGTGGCTTTGCCTTTTTCCAGATAGGTGAGCAGCCTATAGAGGAGCCTCTCTTAGAAGAGATCAGACAAGAAAATGCGAGATCAGCGGCAGAACCTGACATTGGCCTCAATCTAACACTAGAGGTTAAGACCGAAGAAGATGAGAAATCAAAAGAAACAACTGATTCTCAGCTTCAGTCCCCACCTGAAGGTGATAAGCCAGGTTCTAAAGCTGATGCTTCCAAATCTAAAATCCCTAAGATGGGCATTTCAGCTTCAGCCAAACCTTCAAAGAAAGATCAGACATCACCTGAAGTTTTGGAGACTAAAACAGACAATAATGTTAATGAAGGATCCCCAGATTTAGAAACAAGTTCCCCTGACCAAATGATAACAGATGTACAGACAGCAGAAACAACTGTCACTAGATCAGTTTACTCTGAACAGGGACAAGAGTCCTCAGATTCCTCTCCAGAGGAGCCTCAGTCAGTAATAGAGACCCCAAAAACAACAGGCAAGTCCAAGCAAAGCACTTCGAGTAGTGTTAAAAAGACTCCAGTCAAAGCACAAGCTAAGTCTACTGCTCAAGGTCGGGCTAAATCTTCAATTCCTTCTCCATCTCATGCAACTTCCTCTTCAACCACTCTCAAAAAGGAGATTTCTTCAACCACTCCTAAAAAAGAGGTCTCTTCCACCACTCTTAAAAAAGAGCCCTCCTTCACCTCTGAATCTAAATCTAGAATCCCCATCAAGGCTAGCCCCGTCAAGCCTGATTCTACTGTCAAACGCACTGACTCTACCCATGACAAAAAACTTAAAGTCCCTGTAAAAAAGGATACAAGGAGAAAATCTGAGACAGATGCAGGTCCCTCTGTGGATGTCAAAACCAAGACGTCTTCCAAAGCGAAGAGCTTCTGTGAGGAGGATTCTACCAAGTCACCTGCTAAAAAAGAGCAGGGTCGTCCGTTGAGTGCTGAGTCAGCAAAATCTAAAGGTTTCCAGTCCAGGTTGCCAGTCCGGGGCAAAGGTGGTCAGTCATCTCAATCAACAACACCCACTAAAGAGAAAAGTGAGCCACACAAACAGTCCATTGAGTTCTTTGAAGAGATAAGTGATGAAGCAGCAAAACTTGTGGCCAGGTTGGCACAGGCAGAGACAGAAAAAGAGCAAGACTCTGTAGCTGCTGTCTCAGATGATGAGAGCAGTCTCATTGATCCATCAATCATAGAAAGAGAAACGTTCCCAGTGATGCAGTTCCCTCCCTCAGGAGACATCTTTCCCATTAGACCACTGTGGGACGACCCTGTTGAGACACAGATGCAGCGAATCCCAGATGATAAAGTCCAAAGTCAAGGTATCCCCCCAGTTTAAGGGGCTATTCTATATCTCTTGTGCCTCATTAGTAAACTAGCTGTAAAGGTGCTGCCTCTCTGTCTCTTGTAGTTATGTCCCGTTGTAATTGAAGAACCCACGTTGCTGTGTTGCTTGAGCTATGTTTGTGTTTGTAATGACATCTCTCCTTCTATGTGTGCTGAAAATCTCAAGATTGACTTAAAGGCTTTATGGTTTTTCTGAAAACAACTTAAAAACACTTTAAAGCTTAAAATGTGAAGAATTATGTTAACAATCACATGTGCTTTCAACAAGGATTAAAAAGTAAATTTCTCAATCATAAAGGCACTACATGATGTATCATGAACTGCTCTTTACAGAGATATTGTGTACTATGTAGGCTGCAATTCCATTAATTAGTGATATTTAATGGTTAACCAAACAATGAATAGGACAAAAACAAGAAAGCCAGTGAAGATTTTTTTTCCAATACCATTTGTGAATGTGAATTATTTGGTATACGTTGCGGCTCTGACCGCTCATGGCTGTCTGGTGGTATTTGCAGTAGATCCACAGGATGAAGCAGAGAGAAAAGAGCAACGGTTGGCCATTATAGCCGACCACCTGGGCTTCAGCTGGACCGGTGAGTCACACCAAGCGGCACTGATTATAATGTACATTGACAAGCACACAGTGACACCAGACATTTAAAATTCATCTTCAGACCATTACAGTCGTTACTATATCTTCTTTTTCCCTACAGAATTAGCACGAGAACTGGACTTCAGTGAGGAAAGGATCAACCTGATAAGGATTGAAAACCCCAACTCACTGCAAGACCAGAGTCACGCCCTGTTGAACCTCTGGGCAGACAGGGAGGGAGCGCAGGCCACAGGTCACTTTTAGTACCTGCATGTTACACATTTCTAAGAATTACTGCTTTTATAACAAGTGCAAAGTAGAAGCTGTTCATCGGATGGATTTCTTTCCTGTTTCAACAGAAGCAACACTTATCAAAAGGCTGACTAAGATCAACCGAATGGACATCGTTCACCTCATTGAAACCAAGATAATCAAATCCGCTCAAGACGACACATCATCACATACCTATGCAGAAATCGAGCGGACCATAGCGTTGGACCACAGTGAAGGTAGAAAAGTGCTGGAAAAATGCCCCTCTCAAAACAAGAAAAAAAACTTATTTCAAGGAACATTTACCTTGAAATAAGTGAAAAAATCTGCCAATAGAACAAGTGAAAAATGGCTTGGTGAGATTTACTGAAATAACATACGATATTTAGAATACTGAGATCTTAAAATTAGCTGGGAAAACTTATTTTAAGTTATATTTCACCAGGATTGTTAAGCTTAGGTGCCTTAAAAGAAGCCAGATATACAAAAAAAAAGCAGTTTTTCACTCAAAAATAGCTTTTTGCTTTCATGTAACCTCCTAATTTGAGATGTATTAACCATCCTGCTGTCTTCATTTACAGGCATCAAAAAATATTATTTCCTTCTCTGAAAAAGAAATCCGAAAAATCACCAAAAAAAATTCCCCAAATTTTTGAAAATGTGCTAAACCTTCAGGAAGAAAATTCCAATAATTCCTTAAAAGTTTCCCTTAAAAGTTTTATTTAAAAAAAATAAAAAAATAAAAAAATTTGGCAAGAAAATTCTTGTAAATATTTTCAAAAAATGAGTAAAAATCTTCCAAAAAAAATCCTAAAAATATCTCAAGTGATTCCATATATATCAGTAAAACTTCTAATATTTTCTTTAAGAACATTCACAAAAAATGATTGATTTTTCTGTCAATGTTCTAAAGAAACATTTTTAACATTTCTTATTTTCCACCAAAAAATGTTCAAAGATTTCCCAAAAATGTTGAAAATGTGGACATCAGAAGTTTCGCTGTGAAGACATATTTTTCTCCACATTTTCAAACTTTAAACAGGTTAATTTGACCTGCAGGACGACACGAGGGTTAAACTTATTGTGAGTTTTCTTGTAGAATACAACTCAAAACAAGATAATTTCAAGATTGTTTGACTTAAAATATTTAAGATGCGTTGTCTTAAAAGAAGTCCCTCCATCTGCTGAACTATCACTTGTCAAGTGAATTTATCTTAAATCGAGTGGGATGAGACATTATGACTAAAAAGAAGACAAATAGTCTTGGTAAGATTTTTTGCAGTGAGCCAGTGTTAACTTGAGGCAGACTAATAATTCAGCTGTTAGTCACATGTATCAACACTTCCTGTATGTATGCTCGGTCAGGTTTCTCAGCCCTGCATGAAGACATTGACAGCCCCAGGCCAGGCAGGCGTACAGAAGCTGCACGTAGGAGTCCAGGCTCAGGACAAGAAGTTCCCATGGTGTCGGCGGAAGACCTGTCCTCCAGTTTGTCATCACTTCATGAGACGACAGGACGATCAGAGACCGACTTCACAGCAACAGGCCTTCTCAGAAACGCCCAGAAAGAGAAACTACAAAAGGAGATGGAAACAACATAGTGAGTTACCTGGAAAGTTTAAGTTTGTAACTTATGGTTTCCTTTTCTCTACAATCATGATCATTGAGCGCCATTTTGCTCAGCAAGCTACCAAGCAAATATCCCCCAAGGTAAAAAGGAAAAATGTGCACAATGCTCAAAAATGTACCAGCAAATGTCTCCAATGGTTAATTTAGATACTTACTGGTGTTGTCCTTCCCTCAAAAGAAGTATTTGTCATTTATCTTACCATAGTAGAAATCTTTTTTAATTCAGTCATCTCATAGCTAAGCATTAATATGTTCTTTTTTTTTTTGCAGCTCATCACAAAGAATATATGAGGAAGTGACAGACTCGGTACACACAGGCAGTTATAAACAAGTAAGTCCTTTCTTCACATTGTACCGCACCTCTCCCTACAGTCTCCGCTCCCAGGTGATAGATCCTGTGTACAAAGGGGCACCCAAGTTATGTGCCCAGGTCGCTCCACCTCCCTTCCCCTCTATTGAACCATGTGATGATGAGGGACCTGCTGAATATGAGGGGGCAGAGGGGGGAGAGGACTGGAGCTTGGAGTGTCTACAGACCACCTCTCCTGGACACGGTGCTCATTATTTATCCCCGTTGCCTTGGCGAGACACGTCCAATGTCTCTCGAACGGGTGTATGCGAAAGTCGACCGCTGTCTGTGACTGACTTTGGAGATAGCCTGACTGAGGGTGAGCAAGCTGAACAAGACTTCAGGAAGCTGTCTATGGAGCTTACAGAAGCTGATGAGGTCTCTAAAAAACCAAGAAGTGAAGAAGTGCTTCAGCCTCCTTCTGGTCCTGTCGGTGGGATGATAGAATGCACACCGACCAAACAAATGGAGACAAAACACATAGATGAAGTTTCCCGTCGACTTTATAAAGTCCTGTACGGATATGATGCTGATGAGGTGGATTCTGATAGTGAGGATGTGTCTGTATTGCCTGTGACTTCATCTCCTGATGATGCAATTCAAGAAGTGAGGAAAGATGAGGTTCAGGGAGCAGCGAGCTACATAAAGGCAGATGAAGATGTTTTTGACTCTGTGAGTGGGATTGATGTTTGCCAGGCCTTAATTTCAGGTGATCTTGATGTCAAAACCATTCAGACAATGACAGATCATTCTGATATGAGCCATGAAATTCCAGATTTAATGTTGCAAAACCCAGAATTTATGACCTCTGCTGGCTTCATTCAGGTTTCCCCTGGCTCAGCTTTTGAGAAGGTAGTTGTTCTTTCAGTAGATGATGTTCTGTCAGTTATACCCAGTATTGAGGAAAACATTGTTCCAGTTGCTGAATTTGAAATACCTGAGTATGTAGTAACTGAATCAATATCTAAAGTCATTTGTGACTTTGAAAGCTCAGTTCAGGATCGATCATCCTCACCTGAATATGCTACTGATGCAGCAGTATTACTAACAGAGAGTCGGACTTCGTCACCTGATTCAGTGTTGTCAGCAAATGAGCTCAATTTCCTTGCGGCTGATTCCCCAGTACCTCAGTTTAGGCCTTTATCTCCTCTTCCACCACCTGTTTTTCCATGGGAACCCGGTGATGGTGGGACTTCTTACCAGAAAGTCCCATTGCTGAGTGCAATAAGAGGCTCTCCTTTGCTGTTAAAATCAGAAGCAGAGGAAAGGCCATTAACACCAATGGTTTCAAACAGAAGACCATTTGGACGACCATTGTCACCAGGCAGTGATTACAGTGGTGACAGATCCATCTCACCTCAGTCATTAACTTTTGACATAGAAGACAGAGCATCATCACCTGAGTCTGTCATTATAGAATCCGTCCATTGGCTTTTTACATCTTCTGAGCACATGTCTCCCGACTTCCATGACATGAGATCATGGTCCCCTGAATCTGCAGGATCTGCCACTGCATGTTGTCCACCAGACTCTCCTGTCCCAGAATATACACAACCCTTCTTGGATCCTTTAACAACTTTTGAGTATAGAACATCATCACCTGAATCAGCATCAACAGATATGGATTTCGAAGTAGCGCTTTTATCAAAGGTTTATGAAGACAGGCCTTCATCTCCTCAATCGGGAGGATCTGTGGATGAATATAAAGCACTGTCACCTGATTCGCCCATACTAGAATTCATTCACAACTGGCCTGACTCGGCCATCATAATAATAGGAGAAAGATCCAGTTCTCCCGAGTCAGTGTGCTCAGACCTAGAATATGGCTCTTTGTGTCCATTTAACTATGAAGACAGACCTTCATCACCTGCTTCGGTTGCATCTGGGGATGAATCAATTTTACCTGTAAGTGCTCCTAAAGAATCCTCCCCTAAATACTTGGAATCTGCAGAGATGGTCAGTGTTACCAAACCTGCCGATCATAGACCAAACTCTCCAGTATGTGATACAGAGAACAAAGCACCATCACCAGTGGAAGTAGAATCTGAGAATGATGATGACTGGGTTATTATTTCTCCATCTGACATTGAGGATAGACCACTTTCTACAGACTCAGTGCCCGATTACAGACCGATGTCGCCACAGTCGGTGATGTTAGACATTAGAACATCCTCTCTTGAGTCAGAAACATTAAATGAACGTCTGTCCCCAGATTCTCCCATACCACAATATGTGTCATCTGTGCATCATCCTGTTAGTTTCAGTTACCACTCATCATCACCAGAGTCTGTGCTATCAGATACAGAGTATGAGGCCATGCCGCTGCTCTCATATTTTGAGAATAGGCCATTATCTCCTGACTCTGATGGTTCTGTAAGTGATTCTGGGCCATTGCCAAATCCTGAAACAGACCTACTTTCACACAAAAACTTGAGAAATGAACCAACGCAAGCTACAGTTGTTGTAGAAGAAGCATGTGTTGAAAAGTTTGAAACAACAACACTTGTAACCGTTGATGTAGAGAAAACAGAAGAAATAAATTTAACCTGTATTTCAACAAAATATGTAGAGGAAACTGAAGGAAAATCTATGGTGAAAAAAGACAATTCTGTAAGACGGAAGACTGAAAGTATTAAGAAGAAAAAGTCTAAAAAAGTAGTCAAAACTGGTTCACAGACTATCACAAAATATCCAGAAGAATCATCAGACTTTTTAGCTCAAACACATGAGGAATCACAATCATGTGATCAAACTTTATCACCTCCTTTGACACCTGAAACTGCATCTGAGGATCAAAAATTATCATTGGCGTCATCTACGCATGTCCCTATAGATCAGCAAATACTTGGAGAGTGTTCAGCTTTTGGACTTGAGCATCAAATACCTTTATCTTTACCAGAACAGTCTGGTCCTCTGTACACTTTAATTTATGATGGAGAAGTTTGGAAGCTCATCTCTCAAATCCATGACCCACAGTATGTAGGAGAAACCTTCATGAGTAAAATCGGAAAGATTCAGTTAAATGAAACAGGGACAGAATCTTATCAGGGAAATTCAGAAAAGACAAATGAAGATAAATCTGCTGCTTTACAATCAGAAATGTACCAAAGATCACTTTCACTTGATTCTGAAGCAGAATATAGACCCATGTCACTGGAATCACTAATGCTGCTGGACACACTGAGACCAGATTCCTCACTCTCAGAAAGGTCTATAGATAGTCAGCGAGCTTTAACACCAGATTCCCCTGTTCCTCAGTACAGTTCCTATTTCTCTGAACCATCTGAAGTTTTTCACAAATCAGTGTCAACAGAGTCACTATTGTCGGATCAGGAACTGGAGACTGATTTAAACATTTCACTGCTTTTTCAGGGCAGACCATCATCTCCTGATTCAGTATCATCTGGAAACATATACAGGGCACTGTCACCCGATTCACCTGTTCCCCAGTTTGGACAGTCCTTCCCAGAACCTGTTGTAAATGCTAAACTGGAGTGGTCCTCATCATTTGATTCAGTTGAATCAGAGATAGAATATGGGTTTGACTCTTTGGCATCATTATTTGATGAGAACAGACCACCATCTGCCAATTCCATCAATCAAAACAGATCACTTTCACCTGAGTCACCCATTCCAGACTTTGGACAGGTTTTACCAGAATTTTCAGTTTTGTCCACACTGGAAAGATCCTCATCACAAGGTTCAGTTTGCTCAGATATAGAACATGGGGCTGTGTCAGTGTACTCTGACGTGAGACCATCATCACCTGATTCTGTAGCTTCTGGAGATGACTGTAGAGTTGATTCACCGATACCTGAATTCCAAACAGGGATTACTGAAGCAGCTTCTGTTATTGCATATAGATCATCATCTCCTGATTCAGTAATATCAGATGTTGAATATACACAGTCAAGTGACTTCAGTATTTCTGAACAGAGAGCTGACTCACCAGAACCACAAGTATCTGAGACCACAGAGAGACAGTTGGGTGGTAGTAGTGAACATCTGAAGGCAATTAGAGTGCCAGTCCACAGACTTGTTTACGATGTTGAACTTTGGAAGCTCATTTCTCAAATACATGATCCTCACTATGTTGGGGAGACATTCTGCAGTAGAACTGGAGTTTTTGAATATGCTGGAACAAGGATTGAGTATGTTCTAGAGGATTCAGAGGATAGTGTGAACATTGCAGATTCATATGATGTAGAAGGAGAAGAGAGATCATTGTCCCCTGACTCTGAGTCAGAATACAGACCTTTATCACCTGGAGAAATCACATTATCAACTGGTCTCAGGTCTGATTCTCCAGACTCTTTGAAAGACTTGTGTCCAGATTCTCCAGTTCCACAATTTTCCAGTGACTTCATTAACATTTCACAATCTTGGCCACATTCACCAGAATCATCTGTGTCAGATGAAGAATCAGACCTTTGTATTCTTGGACTTTTCTTTGAAAGCAGACCTTCATCGCCTTGTTCAGTAATATCTGAAGATGACAACAGAGCACTATCACCTGATTCACCCTTACCAGACTTCAAACCTGTTGTACCTGAATCAGTTACAACTGTGTTTGGGTACAGGTCCTCCTCACCAGAGTCAGTGATTTCAGATGTTGAATATGCACAGTCAGGTGACTTAAATATTTCTCAACAGAGAGCTGACTCACCAGAACCACAAGTATTGGAGACCACAGACAGACAGTTGGGTGGTAGTAGTGAACATCTGAAGACAGTTAGAGTGCCAGTCCAGAGACTTGTTTACGATGTTGAACTTTGGAAGCTCATTTCTCAAATACATGATCCTCACTATGTTGGGGAGACATTCTGCAGTAGAACTGGAGTTTTTGAATATGCTGGAACAAGGATTGAGTATGTTCTAGAGGATTCAGAGGATAGTGTGAACATTGCAGATTCATATGATGTAGAAGGAGAAGAGAGATCATTGTCCCCTGACTCTGAGTCAGAATACAGACCTTTATCACCTGGAGAAATCACATTATCAACTGGTCTCAGGTCTGATTCTCCAGACTCTTTGAAAGACTTGTGTCCAGATTCCCCAGTTCCACAATTTTCCAGTGACTTCATTAACATTTCACAATCTCGGCCACATTCACCAGAATCATCTGTGTCAGATGAAGAATCAGACCTTTGTATTCTTGGACTTTTCTTTGAAAGCAGACCTTCATCGCCTTGTTCAGTAATATCTGTAGATGAAAACAGAGCACTATCAACTGATTCACCCTTACCAGACTTCAAACCTGTTGTACCCGAATCAGTTACAGCTGTGTTTGGGTACAGGTCCTCCTCACCAGAGTCAGTGATTTCAGATGTTGAATATGGCTTTTCAACTTCAGTGGTTTTCACAGAACAGAGAGCAGACTCTCCTGAATCCATTGTTTTTATGCTTGAATCAAGGCAATCAGCAGATGATGAAACATTTAGAGCAAAGCAGCTGATACGCCAGCTCTATGACCCTCATTATATAGGAGAAGTAAGCAGGGATGAAGTGTTTGACACGAGTGTAGAATTTGTTCCACTTGATTCAGAGCTTGAAGAGTCGTCAGGCTTAATCAACGTAAAATCCTACATTCAAGATCGACCAGATTATCCTTATTCAGGGACATCAGAACCTGAAATGAGACCACTTTCGCCAGAATCACTAGTCGAATACAGACCTATGTCACCCAAGTCCCTGATGTTACTGAGAGAAATAAGAACATCCTCTCCTGATTCAACATCCATAAACGAGTTTAGAGCTCTATCTCCAGACTCTCCTCTGCCAGAGTTTATCCAAAACATAGAACCAGCTGTGTTAGTTTCAGAGACCAGGTCACCATCTCCTACATCTCTCATTTCAGATACTGAACTGGAAGTTTTGGACATGCCATTTACTGAGGTGAAAGGAAGATCTTTCACACCTGATTCTGAAAAAGAGTTCAGGACACTTTCACCCGATTCGCCCATACCTGAATTTGGACAGTTGGTACTTCACCTTCCAAATGTTTTGACTGCTACATGCAGATCCACTTCCCCTGAGTCAGTTTGTATTTCTGATATAGAATATGAAGATGGATTATTTGCATCAGTATCAGATGAGCAGCGACCTCAATCACCCGATTCACTACTCGGAGACGGAGATGACCACCAGGCCCTGTCACCAGATTCACCTGTTCCTCAATTCATAGCACGAACCGTCGAGCGTTTCCCATCATTTGTTGGGTTTAAGTCAGCTGATCCCAAATCAGCTACAGCAGATTTTGAGTATTTACCTTTGATTTACTCCCCACCTGATACTGAGGATAGACAAGCTACTTCAAAGTCATTAGAGCGAGAAGTTGAAGAGAGACCTTTGTCACCTGACTCTGAATCAGAGTATAAATCTTGCTCACCTGCATCGCTAATGTTAATGTCAAATTTCAGATCATCCTCTCCTGAATCAAGCAGCTCTGTACATGAATTCAGAGCACTTTCACCAGACTCTCCTATTCCAGAGTTCAGACAGGTGCTACAAGAGCCCATAAACACATACATGGAACATAGATCCTCTTCACCAGAGTCAGTGTCATCGGACTTAGAAGCTGATATGAAATGTGCGATGATGTTATTTGAGGACCGACCTTCATCACCCGAGTCTTTAGCATCAGACAGTACATACAAAAGACTCTCACCTGATTCTCCCATACCTGAGTTCAGACCGTCTTTTCCAGTTTCTTATATTACTGCCAGTGGTTACAGGTCATCATCCCCTGAATCAACTGCATCAGATTTGGAACTTGCTCCTTTGATTTCTCAATTCTTTGAAGCTGAAGAGAGACCACTTTCTCCACAGTCAGTCTTTTCTCTAGATGAATACCAACATTTGTCTCCAGACTCGCCGATACCCCAATACACACGTATTGAATCTGGCATGCTGATGGTAACACATAGATCCACATCACCTGAATCAGTATATTCAGATGAGGAGTTAGAGACAGATTTGTGTATGCCTTGGCTTTTTGAGGATCAAGCAGAATCTCCTGATTCAGTTGGATCCAAACATGAATTTAGATCTCTTTCACCAGACTCCCCCATTCCTCACTTCACACAAGCACTACAAGGGTCCTCCATATCATTTGTAACTTCAAGGTCCTCTTCACCAGAATCAGGGTTGTCAGACTTGGAAATAGAATTATCTTCCCTGCTTGTAACGGAAGACCGCCTTTCATCACCTGAGTCATTAACGTCCTTCAGTCAGTACAGACTTTCTCCAGATTCCCCTGTACCCGACTTCAGACACGCTCTCCTGGAGACTTACATTGAGTTCAGTGCTTCCAGGTTATCATCACCTGATTCAGAGTTTTCAGAGATAGAATATGCTCCTTTGATTTCACAGATATTTTATTTTGAGGAACGAACAGAATCCCGTCAATCAGGGGCATCTGACTCTGATCTTAGATGTTTGTCTCCTGACTCTCCACTCCCAGAGTACACTATGAATGCATTCGCTGTGTTAGACGTGAGATACAGATCTACATCGCCTCAGTCAGTATTTTCAGATGAAGACTTAGAGACAGATTTGTGTATTCCTTGGCTTTTTGAGGACAGAGCAGAGTCTCCTGATTCAATGGAATCCAAAGACTTCTTCCGACTTCTTTCACCAGACTCACCCATTCCTCAGTTTACACAGGCCCTACAAGAGTCCTTCATATCACATTTGACCTCAAGGTCCTCTTCACCTGAATCAGAGGCTTCAGAAATAGAATATGCTCCTTTGATTTCACAAATATTTGATATTGAGGAAAGAGCAGAGTCCCATCAATCAGTGATGTCTGACTCTGATCTTAGATGTTTGTCTCCTGATTCTCCACTTCCTGAGTACATGATGAATGCACCCACTATGGTAGATGTGAGGTACAGATCTACATCACCTGAATCAGTATATTCAGATGAAGACCTAGAGACAGATCTGTGTATCCCCTGGCTTTTTGAAGACAGAGCAGAATCTCCTGATTCAGTGGTATCCAAAGATCAACTTCTTTCGCCAGACTCTCCCATTCCTCATTTTGCCCAGGCACTACATAAATCTGTCATATCACATATGAGCTCAAGGTCCTCTTCCCGTGAATCAATGTTTTCAGATCTGGAAATGGATTTATCCACCCTAATGGTTACAGAAGGCCACCCTTCATCTCCTGAGTCCTTAACATCTGTTGGTAAATACACAAGACTTTCCCCTGATTCTCCCATCCCCGACTTCAGACCGGCTCTACAGGGGACATATGTTGAGTTCAGTGCTTCCAGGTTATCATCACCTGATTCAGAGGTTTCAGATATAGAATTTGCTCCTTTGATTTCACAAATATTTGATATTGAGGAAAGAGCAGAATCCCATCAATCATGGGCATCTGACTCTGATCTAAGGTGTTTGCCTCCTGACTCTCCACTCCCTCAGTACACTATGAAAGCACCCACAATGTTAGATTTAAGATGTATATCTACATCACCTGAATTAGTCTGTACCGATGAAGACTTAGAGACAGATTTGTGGATCCCGTGGCTTTTTGAGGACAGAGCAGAATCTCCTGATTCAGGTCCATCCAAAGATGAATTCAGACCTCTTTCGCCAGACTCACCCATTCCTCAGTTTGTACTACACGAGTCCACTATATCTCACATGAGCTTAAGGACAACATCCCCTGAGTCAGTATCTTCAGATTTGGAAATGGACTTAGCTTGCCCCACCTTCTTGGAAAGCAGACCTTCTTCTCCTGAATCTCTTGTGTCAGTCGGACTGTCTCCTGATTCACCTTTACCTGACTTTGTGCCACCAGTGTTTGAATTACCCGAAAGTATTTTTGGATATAGATCAACATCCCCTGAGTCAGCATGTTCAGATGTCGAATACTTTGTGATAAGCCTAGGATCACTAGTTTATGATAAGAGATACTCTTCACCTGGATCAGAAGCATCTGGAGATGAATACCAGGCCCTGCCACCAGACTCACCCATACCTCAATACAGACTAGCAGTGCCAGAACGTGTTATTGTAAATGTTGGGTATCGGTCTCCCTCTCCTGAATCTATTGAATCAGTTGTTGAGTATGCTTTGAGTGAGGTTTTGATGTCCATGAGGTTTGGTGATGATGATAGACCAGATTCTCCTGAATCAGCTGAGTCAGACACAGAAGAGAGGCCACGCTCAGCTGAGTCCACACCGGAATACAAACCCATGTCACCTGTGGAATTGATGGTACTTGGAAACATGAGGTCAGATTCTCCAGAATCTACTCAGTCACTTGATGAACACAAGAGGTTGTCTCCAGACTCACCTCTTCCTTGGTTTACACAAAATGTTCTTGAGGCTTCACCAGCAGACATGCATTATGGGACTTCGTCCTCTGAACTGTCAGATGCGGAAGATGATTTATCATATTCTGCTTCATTCAACATAGAAGCCACTGACAAGAGATCACTGTCTCCTCAATCAGAAAGATCAAATGATGAATCTGAGTCCCCAATACCAGATTTTACAAAGACTTTGGTGGAAAATGTTATGACTCTAAGAGACATATCACCTACAGAATTTTCAGATTCTGATGATTTATCGCAAACTTCCGTTCCATTTTGTCCAGCGGAGAGATCCACTTCACCAGAATCTATTGAATCAGATATGAAAGGAATACTGGAATCCAAAACATTATTAACTGAATTAAAAGCCCCAGAAGCAACCACTGATAGCACAGTTTTATCATCAACAACGCAGCCAGGCTCATCCGAGGAATCAGCCATTATGGTAGCTGAATACAATCTCGTTTATGATGCTGAGCTATGGAAACTGATTTCTCAAATACATGATCCTCAGTATGCAGGAGAAACCTTCAGTAGTAAAACAGGATTTATGCAATTTATTGGCAGTACAATTGATTATGAGAGGAAAGAACAAGGTGCTGAACAGGACAACACAGTAAAAGATAAGAATAAGGAAGATGCCACTGTCAAACTACAGCATTCAGAGGTAACATGCCAATTCACTGCGACAGGCACAGAAAATGCACAAGTCATATCTGACAAACCCATTTCACAGTCACCTCCACCAATGCTGGAACACAGTTTGTCTTCAGGAGCAGCTCCATACAGACAGACAAAATACACATTTGAAATACCTGGTCCTGAAGCACAAACAGAGTCTGATGATGATTGGGTGGTTATATCTGACATAGAGGATGATGATCTGTGCTATTCACCAGAATCCTTGATAGACTACAGACCCATGTCACCTAATTCATTCATGGTGGTACAAGCAAGAGCATCATCACCAGAATCTGTAATATCAGTCAATGAGTTCAGACCGCTGTCGCCAGACTCCCCTTTACCAGAATTTACAGTGGCGTTGCCAGAATGTGTAAAGTTCCTGAGATCAACATCATCTTCACCTGAAACTTCAGCATCAGATATAGAATATATGCCATGGCATTTGGAGTCTGACCTTGAAGAATGCAGACCGCCATCTCCAGAGTCTGCACTGTCTGAGGGTCAGAATGTGAAATACAGGCCGTTATCATCTGAGTCGCTGCCTGAATACAGACCCATGTCAACTGAATCAGTCATGCGCATGGCTGACAAAAGAGCTTCATCTCCAGAATCAATGCCAGAGTTCAACGAGAACAGGTCACTGTCCCCAGACTCTCCCATTCCTCAGTTTGCAGTATCATCGGAGGAGTACACCGCCATACCTGGATCATCATCGCCTGAATCACTGGGCACTGATTCAGAGTGTGAGCTTATGGTTAGATCGTGGAGAGCTGCTGATACGAACAGACCATCCTCACCTGAATCCATATCATCTGTCAATGAGTTCAGGCAACTGTTGCCTGACTCCCCAGTACCTGAGTTCATGAGGATATTGTCTTCTTATTTCATGGATGCCACCCCCATTGACAGATCATCTTCACCAGTGTCTTTGTCATCAGACTCTGAGTTTGTAGCTCTACCTATTGATTGTTGGATCGATGATAGCCCAAGACCTCTGAGTCCTGAAAGTGTTGAATCAGAGAAGGAATTTTGTTGCGACAGTACCGACAGGTTTGTCGCCAACTCTGAACTTTTTAGGCCTGTGACATCCTCTCTATTGTCTGACCAGTTTTTGCCTATCAAAAGACCAGTGGCTGTATTACCGATGCTAATTCAAACTAGTGAGAAAGGGCTTTATGGTCCTCACCGGCAAAAAGTGAAAGAATCACAATCAGACATTGTGTCATACAAAGAATGGACGCAATATGGATCGGAGGCTGAAGGTTTCTCAGCTTTCCAAAGCACTGCTGCTGAGGAGGACTTGTCTGTAACGTCAGAAGAGAAGAACATTAGTGCTGGAGAATTAAAGAGCAAGACAGCCTCTCAAAGGGTAAGACTAAGAGCATGACAATCCAGCAAAGACTCACTTGGTTTGGACGAATTAGTAACATGCCACCTCAATAAGTAGCAAGTAACTCTGACATGTCCTGATGAACTAATACCAGAATGATGCATATTATTGCTTGGATTGTGTGTAGAAAGTTAAAATACCGTATTTAGATATTATTAATCTCTTAGTTTTGATTCATCTGACTGACCTTGTAATGCTATTAAAGCTGCATGGTTTGGCTACCAAAAAATTGTTAAGGAGATGTTGGCTGGATGCAAGAATATCTTTCACTGCACTCTAATGCTAACCTGGTGAAATGATCATTTTAAAGGCGCACACCAACTTCAGCACTGATTTATGGTTAACTTACCCAGATCATGTTGACATTTCACTTCCAGGCTACTCATGAGACACCAGGGGAAACACACTTTCAAACAGACGATGAGATGCAAAGAAAACTGCTGTCCGCTACAACAGCAGCACAAGATGAAAGTAAAATAGGTGTCAAGAAACAGACTTTGGTTCCCCTACAGCTACCCGATCAGAACCCGTACACAACCCACAGAAGTGTTACTCCATTTCTACCCACACATGAGAGGACATCGTGTGAAATCTCAGACAGCGAGTTGTCGCCTAAAGAAGCACAATCCAGTGAGCTTTTTTCACCCATGTCAACTCAGTTTTTGGTGCCACCAGATTACGAGGCAGTGTTTTCAGGACATCAAACCCTGAGAGTTTCTGAGTGCAGCCAAGCTTCCACCAGTGATTTGAGCCCAGTGTCTCCAGTGTTCAGTGAGTCCATCTCAACCCAGGTTCCAGCTACCACTGAGGGAGGGTTGGAAACTGCTGAAGACTTTGAGTTTTCCCCGGACTTCAAGAGAGTCCTCTCAGAATTTGAGCAAACAGTCTCAGAATTTGAATTGGATGAATCGAAGCTTAGGAAACACAGTGAGGGCTCTGAGTCCACTCAACACTCTGATTCAGATACAGAGTTCTATGACTGCAGACAAGCCTTCTCTGACTTTTCTGAACCAGAGGACCTGAAACTGGGACATAAGATTACCTATCACATCTCTGAACCCCCTTCCCCAATACCTGACAGTACTCCTGATATCAGTTTCCTGAAAGGGAGCCCCCAGTACTCTGGCCAACCTTTCCTTCGAGTAGAAGATTACAAGCGCTTCTCTTCTGGCAGTGAAAGTCTTGGTGAATTTGCCTATGATTCCGATGCTTCACGGGGGTATCAAACGAAGGGTGGTCTCCCCATATGTGAGGAGCTTCCTTCCAGAGATCAGGCAGGGTATTATGATGATGACGACTTCTTTGGAAGGGTAAGAAGTTGAGCATGAGCACAGTGCTGCATTGGCTGGTGTTTTACCTGGTTCAGGCTGATTGCTGTGGTGCTGCATTCGAGACTAAGGAGATTAAACCCAGTGTTTGCACTTTATGGACTAAATGAGACTGACGAGTGCTTTTGTGTGCATGTATGCCTCAAGTTTAAAGAAGATATCCGAGATTTCTTAACTGACAAATCTTTTCACAGTGGTGGTGTGATGTATTTGCTAGGGATGTCCTGATCAAGTGTTTTAACTTTGCTCTCGATGCAATCTGAATCATACCCATATATTATTTTCATAGAACACTCTTTAAGTATTGCAGATTAAATGTATTACCATGTTCTAGCTGACTGTAGCTACCCACGGTACAGGTACTTCCATGTTTATAAGCAGAGAGCATTGTGGGAGTTGAGCAAGCAAAGGGGCACCATGCCAAAGACTTCTATGAGACCTCCAGACAGCACTAGGGTTAAATACTTCACTAGGACAGAGTCAAAAATTCTCAGTAGAAGGTCCAACAGTTAATTTTTTCATGTATTTATGCAACAAATGGATGTAAACAAAGAATAAAGCATAATTTAATGTTGATACAGATCAGTTAAAAGTTCCTGGAATCAGCACAAATCCTGATCGTAGGGTCAGGCTCGGGACATCCCTAGTATTTGCAGTTACTTTATCTGAAGTGTTGGTGACATTCATGAGCTACTGTAAAGGATTCTCTAACCATTTTTATCACATTTGCACCCGCTTGCACCTTTTTGTTTCTTGCTTGTTGTTGTTCCCATCAGTGTGCGAAATAAAATAGCGTTTTACATGTTAACACCAGTTATTTATGATAAACGGGTTTTTACAACACAACAATGGGATTTAACAGTAAATGTACTCATGTTCTGTTCTCAAACTAGGAATGTTCCAAAAGATATGAAACATATACTGTGATAAATTTGAAGAACAGTGGCCAGCGAGCAAATCTCCATACCAAATTCAGTTAATAGCTTGTGTTTTTAATTTTAAAAAGGCTATTTTCTGTTAGACAAGGTCATTTGTTTTGAAAATGACACTGTTTATATAAGTTGGATTTAAACGTAATGATATGTAGAAGATTTCATATAGAGGAGCTTCACATCCACAACTTTTAAATGGATTATTTAAAGTTTTTACAACACTGTAAAGTTTGCAGAAAAATGCAAATATGTGAGCATTTGCAATGCTAAAATCAGTTCATTAATTAGTCATACTTTTTGTGCTACTCCACAGCTTTCATTTCAACATGCCAAATACCTTTAGTGTACTATATAAAGTACCTAACTAGCTTAATTTTTTAAAACAATGATATCGCAATAAGAAGCATTTAAATAAGTCATTAAAGCCAAAAAATGTTGCTCTATTTATTTGAATTATAATACAAAAAAATACAATACATATGACTTCCATTGTGTTTCACTTAATTTTTTTGGGCATTTTACGTTATAAACCCTCCATATTTCACACACTGGTTGCCATCCTTGCATGTTTATTTCAGTTGATTATTATTTTTTTGACATTGTACCTTCTCTTCATCTCACATTACTGAAATGTACAACTAAACTATTTTATTTGAGTCCCCTATTCCATACGTCACCTTTTTGGCAAGCCGACATAAAAGTGAGGTTAAGAGAAAAGAAGGGCCAGCTGCTGCCTGCAGGAATGAGCTGATAGTGATGCTGTACAGACCCGGTGTGTTGACCCATGCTGGTTGTGTGCTGTCTCCCAGGAGATAGCAGAGGAGCTAGGGATGCTGTCCTCTGATAGCTCAGAGGAGGAGGTGCTGACCACCAGGGTGGTCCGACGCAGAGTAATCATTCAGGTAAACGAGCATGACGCAGCATTAGTGCACTGTGGAGTGACGGAGGGTTAGTGGCTGGTAGAGTTTTAGTGCTCCTGTGTGGTTTGGGTATTTTATATGCTGAACTTGACTTTCTAGGTTCTGCTACAGAACATCCTTCTACTTACTGCATTCACTTAGCACAAATTACTCTACCTGTGATGCAGAAAGTAACATTTCTGAGAATATGACCTCTAATCCACATTTACTTTTTTGTTATTTTGTTGTTGGTCTTTTTTTTTCTGCACACTCACCATTAATTTTGTCATGTCTGTCATTTTTTGTGTGTTAAGCAAGTCTTCGGTGCCCCCAGTAGTACCAGTCGTCACTTAAATCGTGTTGTTATTTTCAGTGTTTTAAAGATGCTCTATGCATGGGGCTTTTAAATACACTGTGGATTTGTTGGTGTTTCTTTTTCTGCTTTCTCAAATAATGCCTGAAGCGTTTTCTTTGCTTTCAAGCCACATATTGCTGAAGGTGAGAACTGACAGCACCATGTTTTGTGTTTTTGCAGGCGGACAACCTTCCAGACATCCCACCCCAGACAGTCACAGAGGAGAAGTACACAGATGAGCATGGCAACATGGTAGTTAAAAAAGTAAGGAGCGTTCAGTTTCTACAGCATCAAAATATCCAAATAATACACTAAAAACACTGACCTTGCTCTAACCAGTTGAGGCAGACGGCTGCCTTCCTGGTTCTGCCGGAGGGTTCTTCTGTCAAAAAGGAGGCTTTTCTTCCCACTTTTGCTAAAAAATCTTGAGGAATCATTTGGATTTCTTGGTTTTCTCTCTTGGTCTACTATGTGAGGAGCCCTTCAATGGCTTAAATGGTGAATTTGTACCATATAAATACAACTGACTTGAACTTAAAAATCACTTTTACTGATGCAATGTGTGTTACTGTGGTCGCTGTTTTTACTTTAAAGCTATTGTCTTGCTTTTCTTTCCACCAGATCACACGGAAGGTGATTCGTAAATACATGTCTCCAGATGGTATGGAGACACAGGAAGTGACAATTGAGGGCTCCCACCAGGAGACGGTGCAGATAGAGGAGGGAGATTCTGTCTCCAGAGTGGTGAAGAGGACTGTCCTTCACAGTGACGGGGATCAGAAAGAGGTCAGTGTCATCTTTAACATAGTTCATCAATCATAACTATACTGCTTGGTGGAGCTGCTACTGCTGTGTTTGTTGCTCATGCTCTGAGAGTGCATCTGAGATAATTTGAAATGGGAGTTTGAAGCTTAGAAATGTCAAATTCTGACTCATAAAAATGGAAATCTGTTGCCAGAACACCAAACATAAAGTCCCGTCTGAGATTTCTAAGATGCCTATCATCTAGTCTGACTCACTGGATGTGGAATTTGGGCATAAGCCTGGCGTTTCTGCCACACATTTTACAGAACTTTCTCCTCCCTTTCCTTTTTTAGAATCCTCTTAGTTTTGAGAAACAACAACATGCAAGCACCTACCTACCACGCTGATAACAGCAACTTTTGTAGAGGCTTTAGATTGCAGAATAAGGCAGCCTTGCTTGGTTCTTTAGGTGAATTAGCTCTTTTAATGACAGCTCCCTGCATGCAAATGTTGCTTCAAAACAATCCCCGTCACTATTTAGTATTGGCACCATTGATGCATCCAGGGCTTAGCATGGGCCCAGACAACTGTAATTGGTTTAAAGAAATACAAACATGTCAGAGGCTTTTTCCTCCTATAGGGGAACGATAATGAGATGCAGTCAGACCATTCTCCAACATGGCTCTGTGGAGATAGGATTGGTTATGTGAGGCTACCAGTCATTTGATGTTAAACAAGCAAAGAAAAAATGCCTGTGTGGCATATATAACAGTGTTTGGTTGCCAGAATCCCATGCAAACCAGCTTTCTAATACTATTACGTTTTCCACTTCAAATAGAATCATCCATAAAACAATAATAATCACATAATCCTGAAATGTTTTAATTTCAGTTTTTAATCAAGTGTGTAGATCAGTGTCCCATTTTTATTTGGATGTTTTCACTTCAAATACTCTGTTCAGTCTGATTTAATGAGGTCAGCAACACACCACATACAGGAGGTCCTTGGTTTACGTCATTGACCTACGGTGTTTCATCGGAACTGGTTACGTGGAACTTGTTGACGATTAGAGCGGACAAATACGTCATGTGGCACTATCAGACGGCTTTGTTTCCATTCTCTGGTTGTACACCACCTTGGATTGTGCTACATTCACTAACTTTTTGTTCTTCATTATGGCTCCCAGAGTAAGTCAGACTCTTCTGATGCTTGGAAGAAAAGGAAAGCCGTCTCCATGGAAGGGAAATTAGACATAATAAAACTCTTAGAACAGGGTGAAACACTGTCGAACATCGGTCAAGTTGTAAAAACAGGTCAACATATTGTAGTGACCCTCTGTGATGAATGAGTGAGACTTTATCTGGTTCTCTGCTGGTTTATTGAACCTTCACACAGGCTACTGTGGACCGTAGCCAATGCCAGAATAACTAGAAAAACCCCATAACTTAGCTCCAGAATTAGCCGCCGTTCCCAGCTCTCGCTACTGCTGACTCTCAGCCAATCAGAGGTGAGCTAACTAAACATGGCACGTTCACTGACATTAGGTAAATCTGGAACTGAACAATAAACATTGAAACCTAAACATCAACACAATATCAGTCCGTTACAATATCCTGTTATCTTCTAGTAAAATGATTCATATATGCAGGAAAGTTGTTGGTATTCATGACTTTTCCAAAGAACTGATCAATATCGTGATGCAAGGAACGGCTTTGTTTACATTTTCACTAGAGTTCTGACTTGTGGCGAAAATGTAGTAACAGAACTCCAACGCTAGTGGAGGACCCCCTGTAATTATGCTTTAGCAAGAGTTTGGAGTCATGTTAGCCTCTCTGTGAGGCGATACTGCAGCACATTGGGGCTTTTAGCTAAATGCTAAGATATGCAGGCTGCCATTCACATTGTTTAGCATGTTAGTTTTTGATGTACTAAAAAGTAAGTATAGCTGAGACTGAATGGATTGGTTTTGCAGCTGTTTGATGAAATTCTGACCCAATGACAGCATTAGATAAGACATAAAAGTACGTGATTCAAAGTACGTAGCATTGCGTTGTCTTGACTTCCTGTTGTTTTCTCTCCAGTTGACCTTCTCTGAGCCTCTGGCTCTGGGCGCCGCCACATCATCGGAGTTCGAGGTGGAGCCGGTCCAGGGTCGAAAAGTCAGCAAGGTTGTCAAGACGACAGTAGTGAGAGGAGAGAGGATGGAGAAGCAGACAGGAGACCCCTCATTGGCTGCAGATCTCCCTTCAGCCAGAGAGGACTTTGAGAAGGTCAGTGTGTCCAAACTAGAACAGCTATTTGACAGAAGACCTCTTGTTGTGGCAGAACAGTTTGGGATATTATGGATGCAATAAAAATCACAGTGCATTTCTACTCTGTCTCATTTTCTACTCTGTCGTTCAGTTCACGCTAAGATTTTATTTTAGATTTTTTTACTGAATTGACAGTAACTACCTCTGAGCAGATACTTTTGCCATATTTCTAGCATTTGTCTTTCCTTCTTCCTCCCTCCGATCTCTCTCCTCCAGGCATTGAGTTATGCTGGAGGCTTTGGGAAAGTGCTCCTGCCTCATGTAGTAGAGAAAGAGGTTGTACAGGACGACGGTTCTGTGGTTAAAAGGTTGGCCTGCATGGGAGTGTGTAGAAATGACCCTTTACTGAGAGGGCATGGTGTGATTTCACTCTCCTAACCTCTGATGTTTCAGTCCAGACTTTCATTTGTGTAGTGTTAAAATCTCAAATTGTTCAAATAGTGTTTTCTTGCTTGTTTTGGGTTGACCAAATCTATGAAAAATAGAAGTAAACAAGTATAAAATGGGAGCAAAGTTGCATGCATAAAGACAGAATAAACTGCAAGTGTGGAGGTCTGCTGCTGCAAATAATGAAATGAAATAAGCAAATGCAATGTAGATTTTATTTCCCACTTGAGTGCACATGACAAAATACAAATTTTTATTTGTATTTTAATAAAAAGTTTATTTTCAGTAGATTATTGTAAGAAAATAGTCATTACAACAAGCACAATTTTATAGGCTGTATGTAAAAGATGGACCTAATGACCATGATGGAGAAACATTGAGTAGTGACATGTACAGAAACATTCTCTTTTTGATTATTTTACTTTAAATGAGACAATAATTTCCTAAATTATTTTGTATTAAGGGAGACTTGAAATCAACTATTCAGACCATTATCACATCAAGAAAATGTTTGCTGTGGTAAAAAAACCGAGGGAGAAGCAGGATAATATTCACTTATATACAATCTGACTTCTTTTTGCAGCCAGTGGTGTCGCCCTCTGCTGGCTGTTAGGAAGAATACAGGTTTAATTCATTTAAACATTGGCTTTACTTTTCAGACCCAGAGGCTACGTCAGTCTTTTCTATAGTTAATTCCAGTCATTTTTTTCCTTTAACAAGTCTTTTTCAGAATCAGGTCACGGCTCTGCAGTGTTTGTCTTGATTGGCCAAAGTGATATTATCAATTCAAGCAGACTTTAGAAACAAACTTAGAATGAAATTCAAATGACCTAAAATATTTTTCCAATAAAAACTAGCAGATTAACATAAAGTTTAATGATCATATGCAAAGTTATATAAATGCATTTCACAATTTCAAATGTACTCTTTATTTATTACAATGTTATAAGATAATTTAATTCATAATGTCTTGTTTATCTTTTAACACACACGTCATGTTTCTGTAGCTATCATTTTTATTCACAGTTGTACTTAGGGATGATCTTCAGATTGGGATCAGGGCTCATCACAGCAGTTTTTATTAGCTCAGTATTGGCAGAAGTCTTTGACCAATTATGTGATTCCATTACATCTGCTGTCACATAAAACAAATGGCAGTTTCTAAGAGTACTGCCATAATTTATCCCAGCTTGACTTAAATCTTCTGTTCTGGCTGGAGGTCATGAAGCCTCAGAGAACACTTTATCGTGGTGCTCCCATACTAGCTGAACTCCTACAATGCTCTCTGGTTGCTACAGTATTAACAGGGTTTCTGCAGGGCATTAAAAACCATTAATAGTCATTAAATTGATTTTGTGAAAATGAAGGCCTGAAATGGCATTAAATTTGATTCTCAGTGGCATTAATTCCTTCTGCTGTTTCCAAGAAAAATACTCAATAATAATAATATATAATTGTAGACTGTGATTTGTCAGATATGAGCGTCTGCATTAGCATTAGATTTGACTGGCTGATTTCTGCAGAAACCCTGATTAAGGAGTAAGAGACTCCTCCTGGTGGTGCAACCAGGTACTACAGCTAAGCTAGAAAACTTCAAAAGTGCATTACCTATTAGTGGCAGCTTCTAAATATTAAATGACTTGGATCGCATCCATATCTATGGGATTGTAACCAGTGAAGCCGGTTGTCAGTAGTTGACAGTTACTCTGTTTTATCCTGGATGTTGTACAAATCATTTTTTCCGTTCCTGCAGAAGCCAGATGCGTAAGTCGCGGACCCAGAAGAGGACTGTGGTGAGGGATGCCCAGGGGAAGCACGTGCACCTGGAGCGTCTGGACGACACCCCGGACGCCCTGCAGCCTGACGCCCTGCAGCAGCACCTGCACCGACTGCTCCAACGCTACTGCGAGGACGACCAGGAGGAGGATGAAGAAGAAGAGGAGGAGGAGGAGAATTTTGACTGAGCAGCTGCTTCCACTGACCCCCTCCCTACACCTCCCACTTGAAGCCTTTGGTGACGTACTCTTCCTCAGATCCAAATGTTCCCTTTCTCGCTGCCCTCACTGATCACTGGACTCTTTTTCTTTGGTTTGTTCAATAATGGAACAGTATTTTTGTGCTGTAACACTTTTCCTTTGCTCTGATTGTGACCAAAGATAGCGCCCTTCGTTGTTTCCGATGATTTTTGTCGGTGTTACCCCTTTTTTTTTGTTTAACTCTTCGGCTGCTGTGGTGTGATTAAAGTACGACGCACCAAAGGTGGATCAGAGTCAAACGGGGGCATCTCGGACGTTTCGCCTCACGCACGGGCCTCTTCTTGAAGAACTCTTGTAAACATTTGTACATAGAGGAGATGAAAAAACAAAATCATGCTTGGACTTTGGGGGGTAAAGAGAAAAAAATTCAAAGCATTTAATACATTAGCCCACCTAAACCTGCTGTACATGCACCGATTCAGCTGGAGAATGGTCACCGTACAGATGAGATTAATGTTCCACAGAGAGTAAAGCTGGGGGGAGTGAATGTGTGAACCATCATGAAGTCTTTATACAGCCAGACATCAAGCTGCTGATCTGTTTACAAAGGCTGTGCGATCACACCTTTTGTCTTCCCATGATGCATCTCTCCCCTCTTTCGTTTATGTGTCCGTCCTAACGCGTGTCGTGCTTTCATGTTTTATCCGCCACCTCTGTGTGTGTAAATACAGTGTGTCTACTGAGAAAGAAACTAGTGATGAGGAATGTCTCGATGCAGATTGAGCACTTATCCCCTGCTGTCTTGATGTCTGGGATTCACCCTCCGACTAGAATTGTGCTGCTTGTTCTCACCTCAGACTGCAGCTGATGACTTCCCCTCCATAAATCTTTTTAAAGGACAAGTTTGGCTGTATTAGTGACTGTCAACAAGCCCTGTGAAAACACCCAAACCGACCAAGTGTGTTTCCTAAAGGTACGTGTCCACTAGATACGTTTTCCCTGCATGGTGGGCGCTCACTAGTGGGGCACTACATGGTCACTAGACAGTCCTGCAGATACGTCACGGCATCTCGGCCGCAAACTTTCTCTTTTATTTCGAGAACACTTCAGCCAAAAGTATTTCTGAAAGCATCTGAGGCAATAAATAAGCTGTGCAGCAGCTGAATCTGTCCTGGTTTTAGTTCACCTACGGCTAGTTTAGATGTTTGACGAATGTTTTGCAATGTGTTGGACCTCCAACGGCGCATTGAATTTGCATAAAGTAGAAGTTGAGTTGACTCTATATGAATGAACTGTGGCCCGCCCCGGGAAACACACCGGATCGCAGCTCCAAACATACCACATATTGCATAGTGGTCCGGTTGTGGTGCATATGGAGGTTCAACGCATCGTGAAACTTTCATCAAACATCTAAACTAGCCATCGGTGACCTAAAACAAGGACAGATTCTGCTGCTGCACAGCTGACTTCTGGCCTCAAATGCTTTCAGAAATACTTTTAGGTGAACTGTTTTCAAAGTAAAAGAGAAAGTTTGTGGCTGAGATGCCGTGTTGGTCCAATGCATCTACCGGACTGTCAGAGTGACCATGTAGTCCTGCTAGTGACCGTCCACCATGCAAGCGATTTTCAGATGTGGTGCATTTACATGTTGGAAAAACCCATCTAAACTCATCTGCTCTTGCTAGTAAATGTGGCACTATTTCCTCCTGTTTGTAAAGTTGCATTACTCACCAGGAAAAGCAGGGAACTGCCTGAAGCACCCAAAAGCACAAACTGTATCCATAACTTTGTGGTTTACTTTGATTACTTGCAATTTTTCATCACAAAAATGTATTAATAACTCGGCCTGACATTATTATTAACACTCTTATCTGCAAAAATATGCAGATATTTAGTGCCATAAGAGTTAAAAAAACAAAGGAAAGGGAAACTTCTGCAGATTAATTATTAGGTGAAAATAATCTGTAAATTATCTTGGATGTATCTCTACGCTGTTACCTCTTTCAGACTGTAGATCTATTCAGACCCTGCCTCTCTCTTCGTCTCAAGCACACCAGCTCACCTGTAATTCTGCTTAAACGACGCTACATAATGGTAAGTTGTAATACCGGAGTAATTCTTTAAAGGTCCTATAATAGACTTATTTTTTAACAAGTTAATGCGAGTCTCACTTTAACCCAAACATATCTAAAGCCAATTTCAGCTCAAAAAACTACACAGATCTATCATATTGTGACATCACAATGGGCTATTTTCTGATTCATTAAGAAAAGAAAAACAGCGTAACGGTCTTTGTAAAATAGATTTTATGAGTTTTTAGACATCATCATGTTTAAAAAACTATGAAAAAGTGGATTTTGTATCTTATGCTCCTTTAAACAGTCTACATTTCCGTGCTGGTGAGGTGTGTTATAGTTGAGAAAACTGTGTTTAATCAAACAAACTGACATCCAGAAAAACTAAGTGCAGTGAAGTCCTTTACAATGGGAGCCAAATAGTATCTAATTTGACCAGTTTTCATCAATGTTTTATTCAAATTAAAGTACACATTTGTGAGCATTTTCAGCAGTAGACAGCTAACATTTCATTGGTTTGGGTGTTTTCATGAAAAGTGCTGATGCTCAGAGAAATCTAAACTGATGCCAGATTTGTCTTTAAGTTTTCCTGACACCATGCTTCCTGTTGAGGTGCTTTGCTTTTACCGCTGTCATTCATTTTTACTTTACTCTTATCAAAGGATTGACGTAAAAAGTCGACTATAAACCTGAGCAGATGCCAACTTCCACTGACTTCCGTTGTCACATCTGTTTCGTTATTTATTTATTGCTGTCTGTTGGTGTGTTTGAGTGTGTTCGAATGTGTTCTAAAGCTAAAAGTAAACACAAATGAAGTGAAATTTCTTTCTTTTTCTGCCATCATAGACTAACAGTTTTGTTGATTTGAACGCCAGCTGAAGTGTGTGTTCATTTTGAACTTTTATCTGTGTAACAATACGATCCTCACATTGCCATTTACTTTGATCCAATGGAAGAATAAAAGAAATGTCAAAAAGAGAAACATCGATTTGATAAATGAGCATCTTGTTTCCATGGTGATAACAATATTCTACATATTAACAGTGCAAATATCTATGCGGGCATGTATGACTTTATCAAATTATTACAAAAAAAAAATAAACCTGAAACGCTAACAAGGCATAGCAGCTGCAGTGTGTACATGGCAGAACAATAAAACTGTTCATGTGTCAAACAGGAGCTGATGTCATTCTTTCTGTCAGCAGCTCTAATGAGCCGACGAGGTGTTTCTGCAGCAGAGGAGGAGCCTTCTAGGACCTTTCATTGGGAGATAAGGTTTAATTCACCAAAAATACTACTAAGTACTTGCAAGAAAGTAGCATTTTGGGTGGAATAGACCTCTAAAATTAGAATTATTATCCCATAGTCTTAATGTTTCTTTATGCACAATCTGCTTTGCCCATTTGTATTCATAGTTGTGAACACTTATTCTAACCAAAAGTGCTTTCTGTCCTAAAACATATATTTGAACTACTTCTAATTCTGAAGGTTTATTTCACCAAAATTACTACTTTCAACAAGTGGTGTAACCCTGGGAACATTTATATCAAGGAGCAGCGGTGTACCAGGAACCACTGTTCCCTCTAAGCTGCGCGCGTGCGCACTGCTGACACGGTCTCCGCGCACAGAAAATCTGCACTGCGCAAAAAAAAAAAAATCCAACCTAAATTGTAAATAAAATAAACACGTAACAATTCATTCTGTGCTATTTTTCAATGTGAGTCAGTGAGTGACCGGTGACTGGCTGCTGCAGCCAATGATGCGATTCACATACGTATTTACCATAGACTGTATATAACGGTATTTACGCAGCTAACCAACGTCAGGCGTCCTTATGTGCAGCCATCGTTGTTCTCATAGATATGAATGAGTAAATAGGACACGCCCCTTTGAGCTGCGGCTACAGCGAGGCTAAGCTAGTGGGGGCAAAGTTTCAGTGCATTCCGTTGATGTAGACGGCGTGAAAACGGAAACAACAAGTATGCCGGCTCACTGTGCTGCATACAGTTACACACTGCGTCGTACGATTGAGACAAGGAAACTTGGAATGACTTTTCATAGGTAAGAATAGTTTTTGGCTCTTTTTTCATTATGAAATCTTGTTGAGAGCTTCCAGTCTATGAGAGCTAACTAGTTAGCCACTAGCAAAACACGAAGGCGAGCTAGCAGCTTGACAACCAAATATCAGACGATTAATAGTAGCTGTAGTACAGTTGTACAAGCAGTAGTAGTAATACTAAAAGTACAAGCAGCAGTAGTAGTATAAACAGCTGTTAGAGTCGTAGAAGTAGTATCAGCATTTGTAATAGTATTACAAGTTGTAGTAGTAGTGCCAGTATCAGCAGCAGTAGTGTGTACTATCACTACTGCTAGTAATAGTCACATTGCTATTACTACCACCAATACTACCAATAGTAGTTATAAAGCCTAACTCATGTATATCCAGATTACCATGTATGTTCTTCCTCCAAATCCATTTTATGATTGGGATTACAGGCAGTTCTTCAGGACTGCTCTCAAATAATTGAAATGTTACTAAACAAGGTTATACTTATCAAATTAAATAGCTCTGGTCTTCAGTATATTGGCGAATTCGGTTCTTTGTACTTAATTTATTAGCATGATTTCTTTTTAATATGTTGTGTACAGACTTAATTACTTCTCTGTCTACTTTTCTTACTCCATATAGGTTTCCCAGAGACTATGGGTTGAGGAGGAATTGGAAGTTTGTCGGCTTAGACCTGGTGTCATTCCATCAGTGTTAAACTTCCCGGCTCATCTTGGAAGAGTACGTGCCAGAAAGACCACGAACAAGCAGCCTTGAGATCTTAGGCAGCGTCTCCCTGAGGTGGGTGTCGATGGTGTTCACAGTCAGGTCTGTGGTAATCCCGTCAAAAAACAAAACAGAAAAAAATCTAGATTATAAATCAACATGTAACCAAAGCACTCTGTGTATAACGCCATAGTATAGGATGTAGTTCAGAAAATGTCAAAGTATAGTATGCTTTACTCAAGAATAACATAGTATGGCCTGTAGTTCATAGTACAGCATGTTGGCAAGAAAAAAAAAACAAAACATAAATAATTATGTGGTTCAAAAAGTGCAAAATGATAGGATGTTGCCTAAAATTGTCATGTATGATATGTGGTTCAAAAAATGTCATAGTGCAATATATTGTCAAAATAGTATGTAATTCAAGAAAACATCAGAGTATAATATGTCATCTAAAAAATGCCATAGAATAATAATTTCATTGCACAAGTAAAAGTATAGTAACTTTTAAAACTGTTCGAATTCTTATATGTTGCTAAAAAAACCAAAAAAACTAAAACAAAAAAAAGTCACAGTAATATGTCAATTAAAAAAGCCTATAGTATAGTGTGTCGCCCAACAAACATCATAGTATAGCATGTAGCTCTAAAAACGTCACAGTATAGCCTTTATTCCACAGCTGTCAGGTGAGGAGCAACACAAAAACAGTCCAAACGCTGGTTTCCAGAGGGTTAGACGAGAATTTATTTGAAAGAGTAAGTTTACAACAACACAACATGTGAGGGGGTTAAAAACAAATGGGTGTTAGTAAAATAAAAATAAATAAACAGAACTAAAAGTGAACTTCATGTTGACATTGATGGGCATTCCAACCAAGAACAAAGTAAAAGATAATCAATACGAAAAAAAACTCTTCCTGTTCACCTCTTAAAACCCAAAAACACACCGCAGTAGCACCCTAAACTAAAACTACCAATGGGTTCCCTGTTTTCCTTTGTGAACAATTCAAAGGTCCCTCTCTATCTCCCCACACATCCACCAACCACTGGAACACATCTCCAAAGTTCTGCTGGACCAGCTCAGCTTCCCCTCAGAAGAAGTGGCTGCCACCTGCCAGATGAAGGAGCCTTTTGAGAGGCAGCTGGCATCGTGATTGGACTGTACTTTGGTCTGTTCCAATCCAGCTTCAGCTCCAGAGACGGCAGGCGGGACGAGTCAACGGAGGCCTGGTGGACGAAGGCATGAAGCTGAGTACAATCCAGAAAACAACAAATAACAAGTCAAAGGAAAGAGACATACATTGTAGAATTGTAGTAATTGTGGGCTGACTGGCCTTGGCAATGGTCGTTGGAATGTGAATAACACTGACCACACCTCACAGAGGTTATAAGCTGAGGCAACATCAACCACCACCAGAACTGAAGAAGCCTCTTGGATGAGAGGTGAAACGTCTTCAAGGAACCTTCTTAAAGTCCAGTTGGATTGATTTAAACAACTTTGGATAACTGATTTACTGATTATCAGCATTTTATTTTTTACTGATTTATGGTAATAAATTTAAAAATGGCGCTATTTTGGCTCTGAACCTTTATCTACCTGTGGTCGCTCTGTCTTCTGGAGTGATTTGATTGGTTTTACGTCACGAATAAAACTCCTTTAACTTAACATCTGTAAACAAAACAAAAACGTATCAACAAAGTTTTCTCTTAGAGTTTGTGTTCTTCTAAGTTTAACTCCAAGATTTTAAATACTTTCATTTACTGCAAATGAATATCTACTCCAAATGTCTCACTAATAATCATTATCAGCCTTAAAAACCCACAAAACACCCCTCTATACTGGACCACACTTAGTACAGTCCGGTTCCCCCTTCTATAAATCTGCTTGGAATCTTCCACTTCCTGTTTGTCAAAGTGGCCTTCTACCTGGACAGGTTTTGTTGGAGCTCATGCAACAAACATTTTGGGTAACTGCACTTTAATATGGATGGATGACACTGAATTAGAGTCTGTTTTAATGAGACTGAGTTAAGATATGTAGCTCTGTCATTAAATAGGAAATTATTTCTCAGAATTCACAGAGAAAAGTCTGAAATGTTTGCTAGGTTAGCGTCCCACATGTTCTTTGGCTCAGCTAAAGCTAACTCTCTCCAACTTCTGGATCTCTTGAGTTGCTTGTTGTTAAAATATCTTGCTAGAGGTGCTGAAGCTCAGAAAGTCTGAGATGTTTGTTCAGAATAAGCTCATTCTCAAGTCTGATCTGAACTGTCCTCTTTTGTTTTAACTTTCCCTAAACTTAGGAGTTAATGACAGAGCAGCACATCCAGACTCAGTCTCATTTATGTAGAGATTAAACTTCAGTGTCATTCATTGATGTTAAAGTGCAGTTTTTCAAATGTTTGTTGCACATGCTCCCGACCAAACCAGTCCAGGTGGAAGACGATGTGAAGAGAAAGCTCCAGAGGATGAATATCACACATTTACGTTGGAAATAAATGTCCTTTAATTAGACATTGTCATACAAATGTTGGATTTCCCTTTAATGATGTTCAAATCTTTGTTGAGTGTTTTGTTGATGTTGGTTTCTAAATGTTTTCTGACACTCGGCCCCAAAGATTAAAACCTTCTACGGCTCACAAGCTGCAACAATTCACACATTATCAACTGTCTTTCTGACTAAACTAAGATAAAAAGTGGAAAACTGCCTGATTCCTGCATCCTGAATTTAAATCTTTTAGGTTTTTATGACAGTAAACTGAATATATTTGGGTTTGACATTTTATAAACCAAAACAAGAAATGAATTAGTGGAGAAAACAATCAACAGATTAATGGACAAAGAAAATGTATTTATCAACATATATGGCTGAATTACTCCAACATTACAAGATACATACAATTTGAATTCAATTTTATTTATATAACGCCAATTACAGGTCAAATTGTCTCAAGACACTTTATTTTTATATTTTTTGTCATATTTAAACTATGACAAAGTAAGAACTTTAAACCTCTTGACTAATCCAATTTATTATTTGGTTTTTAAGAGACTAATGGACAACTAAAATAACTTTCTCCACTAAAACTAATAAATATGAGGTCAAATAGAAGGAACAGTTTTAAATACTGCAGTCCCACGACGACAAGAATAAGGTTTGTCAACAAAAAGTAAATCTGCTGGTGGATTCCATGAAAGTCCTAATAAATGATAATAAAGTGTGATACTAAAGGTTTGTGGTGCTAAAAATCTCCAAGTAAAGATATGAAGTTGAAGATCTGGATGGAGGTTGATAAAAGTTGACCTTCTTTCATTTCTCTGGAGCGACTCCATGGATTTTATGGATGGTGGTTAAAGACCTGCTCTTCTAGTGGTCTTCCTTCTAGTCTCTGTAAAAAGTCAGTCCATCCTGGCTGACTTCAACACCTCTTCATGACAACTTGTTCTGCCTCCGACCTCGTGGAAACTCCAGAAACTCGGGAAAACCTGTCGAGACTCGAAGAACTCGTGGAGACTCGAAGAACTCGTGAGGCGGGGGAAGGTGTGGTGGGTGGTGGTGGGAGGTGGGGGAGTAGAGGGGGGAGGCCACCACCCACCTCCCCGCCTACTCTCCGCCCTGACTCCACCCAGACTCCGCCTTGGCTCCACCCATGTGGTGATGTCAGCAACTACGATGTCAAAGGGACGACGAATTTATTTCTTTGTATCTGATCTGTAGCTCAGTGAGTTAAGGATTTGCCTATGGAGCTGCAGGTCGCTGGTTCAAGACCAGACACTTCTTAAATTTTCTCGAAATCCTGACAAAGACAAAGAAAGAAAACTGCCGGTGGCGGGTCTTGAACCTGCGACCCTCCGCTCTGTAGTCTCTCCTCTTATCCTCCTGAGCTACTTGCTCAGATACTAATTCTTCTTTTTTTTGCGCATTTATCATCTATTTTTTGACGTGTTCGAGTTTTTTTTTAACTCGAGTCTCGACTCGACCGTTTTTCTCAGGAGGTTGGACTTCAGCCTTGGTACTGGAGGGTGGAACCCTCAGTTCCAAGACTTTCCAAAGCCTCCAGACCTCCCGAGTCCTCAGGACCTGAGCTTTCACACAGTCTGAGGGCTGAAATTTTCTAAGTCCCACAGTAGTTCTCTGTTAGATTGAACCTTCAGACAGTCCAAGGACTGATATCTCCTAAGTTCCTGAGTAGTTCTCTGTTAGTTTGAACCTTCAGACAGTCTGAGGACTGAAATTTTCAAAGTTCTTGAGTAGTTCTCTGTTAGTTTGAACCTTCAGACAGTCTGAGGACTGGAGTTTTAAAAGTTTCTCAGTACTTCTCTGTTAGTTTGAACCTTCAGACAGTCTGAGGGCTGAAATTCTAAAAGTTTCTCAGTACTTCTCTGTTAGTTTGAACTTTGTGGTTAACAGAAGCCTTAAAACTTGTGACCATGAGTCTTGATTTCACATTTAGACCATCCATCTGAGTTCTTCTCAGACCTTCACCTGTGGGTTTTTAGAAATCCTCAACAAACTTTGATTCTCTTCACTGAACAGTAAAGTTTGTGGAGATCAGAAGGTAACATTAGTTTGATCAATGCCTTCAACTACTAGTAGACTTTATCTGGAAAGCAGTTTTCTGAAATTAATTCTTAGTAAATCTGTCCACAATCAAACCAAGAACATAGAAAGAGGAAATGTTTGAAGAAACAACTTGATGTTTTCATTTCAGACTAGAAAACGCTTTAATACCTTTATGTGTTTTTGCTCTTTTTGATCGTTTTATTGTCTCTTCTGTTTAATTTGATCTTCTAAAGTTTAACTGGTGTCTTTTCAAATGTTTTGTCTTTAGTTTGATTCTTCTTAAACGTTTAGTTTTGCTCCTTTCTCACCTTTTATCTAATGTCTGATTTGATTTCCAAATGTTTTGTCTTTTTAATGTTTAATTGTTTTTTCAAATGTTTTATCGGCTTGTTTGCGTTTTTTTTCCTTTCCCAATATTTAATGTTTTGATTAAATCTTTAAGGTTTTTCTTTTTAAATGTTTTAACACCTTTTAATGTTTAATTTTCTTTTTAAATGCTTCATTGTATTTTCTGCTTAATTCCTATTTGAAGTTTTATTGTCTTTAAGATGTAATTTTCGAATTAAACATTTAATTTTTTAATTAAATGTTTTGTCTTTTTAAAGGTTTAATAATCTAATTAAATGTTTTGCATTTTTTAAAATGTTTTGTCTGTTTAATAGAGTTAAACATTAAATACAATTAAATGATACTAAACAGACAAAATATTGAATTAGATAATTCAACAAGATACAATACATGTAAGTATGAAATTAAACAAAATTTTTAAAATACAAATATTAAAAATTACAGATAAAATATTTTCCATAATTAAACATTTAAAAAATACAATTAAACAAGAAGAATATTAAACATTTTAAAAAATGCAAAACATTTAGATTATTAAACCTTTAAAAAGACAAAACATTTAATTTAAAAATTAAATGTTTAATTCGAAAATTACATCTTAAATTTCTTAAATCTTTTTAATAATAAACTTTTTCAAAGTTTTATTGTATTAATTTTTTTCCCTTTGATTTAATTGCTTTTTGTTATGTAGTTTATTTCTTTAATCTGCTTTTTCTGTCAAGATTTTAACCCCAACCTTAAAAATGAAATAAATCCTTAAATCACAATAAAAATACTTCTGTTGTCACAATCATGAGTTAGTCAATTATTGAGTTTATCAATTCAACTTTATTTGTTTAGCACCTTTTACACAGATGAAAAAACTAAACAAGCAAAGACAAAAAACTATGATTAAAACTCAAAAACATATTTAAAAGAAAAAAAGATTTAACATGGTAATAAAATATGTTGTGTTCAGGGGATGGAGGGAGTTTATTGAAGTCTTCTTGGGCTCACATGGAAAATCATTTAATATATAAACTTGATATTCAGTCTAAGGAAACTGCAGAGTGACAGAAGAACCAACAATATCTCCTGTTTTCTCCTTTAATGAGTCGACTCTTCTTGTGCTTTCAGACCAAAGAACTACAGACTCTTCACAACCTGCTCAAACTCTTGGTACAGGACCTCACCACACGGGTCAAGAAGGTTTCCATCTCATTTCTACTCTGAAGCTCACCTTCTCCTGCTCAAACTGCTGACAAATGTTTCTGCTGCTCTAAAGTCTGGTCTCCAGAACTTCCTAAAAACTCTCAAAGTCTCTTCTGCTGCAGGTTGCTTTGTAGAACTGTTCTAGAAAACCTCACTAAACCACATGGAGGGGCCTCAAGATAGTCGTCCAAATGAAACCTTACAAAAACCAAACTAGCACAACCCAAACGCTAATGTCTCCTGCAGCCTACCAGAGAACCTCTGAGAACAGAGAATCAGGACAGGAACTCTTACCTTCTGGACAACCAACGTTGGTTCTCAAACAAGAATACAGAATGTGTCTGACCAAAACCTCTAAAGACTCACTACAGCCAAGATAAAGACACAACTCACCTGCACCAAATCCACTAATCACTGCACACATTAGCACCATGTGCTAACTGTGGCTAAAGAACCACATTTACCAAGACAACTATCCAGTACAAAGCCCTAAAACACACCAAGAAACACATTAAAGATGATTTTACTGCTGGAAGCTGCAAGCCAACGCCTAAAGAACAAGCTAAAGCAAAGGAGCCAAACCCGGTTCACTGGTGAAGAGAAGCAGAGGAAATGTTTGTCTGCAGCTAAATAAAGCAGGAAGACACTGAGCTGCTCAGGTGTTCCTGATAACACCAAGCAGCCACCTGGACAGCCAATAGGAACACAGCTTACTGGAAGTCCAGAGGGCGGGGTTAGTGAAGGAAATTTAGTTTAAAGTTGAAGCAGAAAGTTAACAAAGAAAGTTGAAAACCACCTTCTGATCCCTGAAATCTCTGAGTTTTCACACAAAGAACAGCTGAACATGTCAAACTGGTTCCATAGTAGAACCATCATTGACAAACATGTAAGAAACGTGAGAACAGAGAGAACCCAACCAGTAGGTCACAGTTTATCATCATCTAATCATCTCCTGAAGTCCATATGGTGAGAGACATCAGTATCTGGTTGTTCATTTACCACAGGATGCTTATAATCATGCTGATGTGGTCTGTACTCTACAGTATTTTAGTGACTCAATAAATGCCTAAGTTGTTTTTTTAAAAATGCTTTTTAGTTTTCAATAAACATTTAACAGCCTATATGTAATCAATAAATGGCCTTTGTCTATCTTAAGAAAAATTCACTCAGAACTCTGATATGTTAACAGTACTAAATAAATCAATAAATACATGCATACACACAAAAATAAGTTAATACATTAACTGTGTTAAGATAAGATTTAGATTTTTAAAAAAGTTGTTTATGTTTTTGCAGAATCCAGTATTGCTCACTGGTTGGTCATTACATTTTATTAGTTTGATTTCACTGTTTAAAATGATGCCACCTCTTTTCAGACTGAACCTGTGATAATAAAACAATACAAAATTTTTAGTTCCATGTTAATAAAGCACTTAAAGCTTTAAGTATGGCTAAATGCTTTTTTCAAAATTAAATATATCACTCCTTAGGTGGTAGTGGCCCCAAGTTCAGTAAAGTTGGAAAGATATTCACAGATTGGGACTTCCAGCATCAATAACTCATTAGATATAGGTTGTCAAAACATAAACGGTGCCTCTTTCCCATTGTTGCAAGGCAGACAATGTGCTACAAGCCCAGTTTTATCAAAAGTAGCTGTCTTTCAAGCTACAGGAATAACATTGGTGTCTATGGAGTGAACAGGGTCCGTCTGCAATTTGCAAAACCTCTGCAACAGTAAAGAGAGACAAATATTCAATAACTTCACTCTTATACATTGTAGTGTCACTAAAATCACTGCAGCCTTCAACTGGCTCCTGTTGACAAAGTGTTTTAACAGAAATGTAAATGCTGTAATTTGATTCTTTTAATGAACCATGTAACTTGAATGGATGTGATGCTGGTGTGACCACAGTTCACACGTCTGATGTTGCTCACAGTGGTCCAAGGGACGCTCAGGGAGTTTGTGTGTTTGCTCACACTCAGGAAAAATTAGAGGGAACATTGGTTGGGACATTGAGCTGCTAGCTGTTAGCATGCGGCTGTAGTTTTCACATGTTATTGCAGTAACTGTGTACATCCCTCCTCAGCCAACGCCGACTCAGCCTGTGAGCTCCTCCACAGTGTGGTTTCACGGTTACAGACAGCACATCCTCAAGCCTTCTTCCTCATCATCGGGGATTTTAACCATGCTTCCCTGGCTGCCACTCTCCCCACCTTCCATCAGTTCGTGGACTGCCCCACCAGGGACAACAAAACTCTGGATCTGCTCTATACAAACACAGTAGATGCCTACAGTTGCTCCCCCCTCCCCTAACTTGGCCGCTCAGACCATAACCTGGTCCATCTGCTCCCTGCTTACACACCTGTGGTGAAGAAACAACTCCCAACCAGAAAGTGTGTGCAGCAGTGGTCTGAGGAGGCCAGTGAGGAACTCCAAGACTGTTTTACCACCACAGACTGGGAGGTGCTCTGTGGGCCACATGGACAGGACATTGACAGTTTAACGGATTGCATCACGGGATACATAAACTTCTGTGTAGAAACCATCTTACCCACTAGGAGGGTACGGTGTTTCTCAAACAATAAGCCATGGGTGACTCCTGAGCTGAGAGCCTTGCTGCTGGAGAAAAGGAGGGCCTTTAAGTCTGGTGACAGAGAAGACCTGAGGAGGGTACAGAGGGACCTTAAAAGAAAGATCAGGGAGTATAAGGCCAGCTACAGGAGGAAAATGGAGGACCAGCTGCAGAAAAACAACACAAGAGAGGTCTGGAGAGGACTCCAGACCATATCAGGGCAGGGCAAGGGCAAAAAGGAGGAGCCTGAACCTGGGGACAGAGACTGGGCCAACCAGTTAAACCTGTTTTTCAACAGGTTTGATACTGGTCTCATCCTCTCCCCCTCCAGCCTGAGCCTTGTCCAGCCTGCGTCCAGCTCCTCCTGCCTGCTAGCTCCCTCCCCCTCACCTCCTTCACCTCCACCATCTCCTGGGCTCTCCTCTCTCCCCCCATCTCCACCTCCTCCTCCTTTCTTCACACCAACAGTGGATCAGGTGAGAATGCAGCTCAGGAAGACCAGAGCCAGGAAAGCCATGGGTCCTGATGGCATCAGCTCCAGACTTCTCAGGGACTGTGCAGACCAGCTCTGTCAGGTGGTCTGCTACATCTTCAACCTAAGCCTGAGACTGGAAAGAGTTCCTGCCATGTGGAAGACTTCTTGTGTGGTCCCAGTCCCAAAGACCTCGTGCCCCAAGGAGCCCAACCACTACAGACCCGTGGCCTTAACTTCTCACCTGATGAAGGCACCTGAGAGGATCGTCTTGAACCATCTTCGCCCCCTGGTGAGTCCAAACATGGATCCCCTGCAGTTTGTGTACCAGCCTGGGATTGGGACGGATGACGCCGTCCTCTACCTGCTGCAGAGATCTCTGTCTCACCTGGAGGACACTAGAAACACCGTGAGGATCACGTTCTTCGACTTCTCCAGTGCCTTCAATACAATCCAACCCTCACTGCTGAAGGTGAAGATGGAGAGAGTGGGGGTCAGTGACCAGTTGGCTGCATGGACCATGGACTACCTCACAGACAGACCTCAGTATGTGAGGCTACAGGACTGTGTCTGATGTGGTGGTCTAGGAGCCCCCCAGGATACAGTACTCTCACCTTTCCTCTTCACCCTCTATACATCAGACTTCTGCTACTCCACAGACAGTTGTGTCATCTCCAGAAGTTCTCCGATGATGCTGCCATCATAGGATGCGTGTCAGAGGGGAATGACTGTGAGTACAGGAAGGTCATCATGGACTTTGTCTACTGTTGTCAGCAGAACCACCTCCAAATGAACGCCAGCAAGACAAAGGAGATGGTGATGGATTTCCACAGGAAACCCTCATACACTCCACCACTGAACATCCAGGGACTTGACATGGAGAGAGTGAGGACCTACAAGTACCTGGGTGTTCACCTAAATAACAAACTGGACTGGACAGATAACACTGACTCTCTGTATAAGAAGGGTCAGTGTCATCTATACCTGCTGAGGAGACTCCCATCATTTGGTGTGAGCAGGACACTGCTGAGGACCTTTTATGACACTGTGGTGGCATCCATGGTCTTCTATGCAGTGGTGTGCTGGGGAGGAGGATGCTCTGAGCGTGATAAGAACAGACTAAACAGACTGATAAAAAGAGCAGCTCAGTCTGTGGCTGATCCCTGGACTCCATGGAGGTGGTGGGAGAGAGGAGGGCTCTGGATAAACTGTCTTCCATCATCAGAAACTCCTCCCAGCCTCTGCATCAGACTGTGAACTCCTTAAGAAGCTCCTTCAGCAACAGACTGGTTCACCCTGAATGTAAGAAGGAACATTTCTGCAGGTCGTTTATTCCATCATCTGTTAGATTGTACAATGCTGCACTATAAACTCCACCATGTACTGTTTACTGCTGCACTTTTATCTTCCCCCATTTTAGACACGCATCCTCCTACTTATGTGCAATAACTGATAACTCATCAGTGCAATAACTGATACCTCATCAGTGTAATAACTGATACCTCATCAGTGTAATAACTGATACCTCATCAGTGTAATAACTGATACCTCATCAGTGCAATAACTGATACCTCATCAGTGTAATAACTGATACCTCATCAGTGTAATAACTGATACCTCATCAGTGTAATAACTGATACCTCATCAGTGTAATAACTGATACCTCATCAGTGTAATAACTGATACCTCATCAGTGTTAAAAGTTTTATTGTATTAATTTTTTTCCCTTTGATTTAATTGCTTTTTGTTATGTAGTTTATTTCTTTAATCTGCTTTTTCTGTCAAGATTTTAACCCCAACCTTAAAAATGAAATAAACCCTTAAATCACAATGAAAATACTTCTGTTGTCACAATCATGAGTTAGTCAATTATTCAGTTTATCAACTCAACTTTATTTGTTTAGCACCTTTTACACAGATGAAAAAACTAAACAAGCAAAGACAAAAATCTATGATTAAAACTCAAAAACATATTTAAAAGAAAAAAAGATTTAACATGGTAATAAAATATGTTGTGTTCAGGGGATGGAGGGAGTTTATTGAAGTCTTCTTGGGCTCACATGGAAAATCATTTAATATATAAACTTGATATTCAGTCTAAGGAAACTGGAAACTGCAGAGCGACAGAAGAACCAACAATATCTCCTGTTTTCTCCTTTAATGAGTCGACTCTTCTTGTGCTTTCAGACCAAAGAACTACAGACTCTTCACAACCTGCTCAAACTCTTGGTACAGGACCTCACCACACGGGTCAAGAAGGTTTCTGTCTCATTTCTACTCTGAAGCTCACCTTCTCCTGCTCAAACTGCTGATAAATGTTTCTGCTGCTCTAAAGTCTGGTCTCCAGAACTTCCTAAAAACTCTCAAAGTCTCTTCTGCTGCAGGTTGCTTTGTAGAACTGTTCCAGAAAACCTCACTAAACCACATGGAGGGGCCTCAAGATAGTCGTCCAAATGAAACCATACAAAAACCAAACTAGCACAACCCAAACACTAAAGTCTCCTGCAGCCTACCAGAGAACCTCTGAGAACAGAGAATCAGGACAGGAACTCTTACCTTCTGGACAACCAACGCTGGTTCTCAAACAAGAATACAGAATGTGTCTGACCAGAAACCTCTAAAGACTCACTACAGCCAAGATAAAGACACAACTCAGCTGCACCAAATCCACTAATCACTGCACACATTAGCACCATGTGCTAACTGTGGCCAAAGAACCACATTTACCAAGACAACTATCCAGTACAAAGCCCTAAAACACACCAAGAAACACATTAAAGTCTATTTTACTGCTGGAAGCTGCAAGCCAACGCCTAAAAAACAAACTGAAGCAATGGAGCCAAACCAGGTTCTGTGGTGGAGAGAAGGAGAGGAAATGTTTGTCTGCAGCTAAATAAAGCAGGAAGACACTGAGCTGCTCAGGTGTTCCTGATAACACCAAGCTGCTCAGGTGTTCCTGATAACACCAAGCAGCCACCTGGACAGCCAATAGGAACACAGCTTCCTGGAAGTCCAGAGGGTTGGCTTAGTGAAGGAAATGTAGTTTAAAGTTGAAGCAGAAAGTTAACAAAGAAAGTTGAAAACCACCTTCTGATACCTGAAATCTCTGAGTTTTCACACAAAGAACACCTGAACATGTCAAACTGGTTCCATAGTAGAACCCTCATTGTAAAAACGTCATAGTATGGTGTGTTGCTCAAAAAACATTAGGACCCGGCTGTCAGGGGACAAACATGTAAGAAACATGAGAACAGAGAGAACCCAACCAGTAGGTCACAGTTTATCATCCCCCAGTCATCTCCTGAAGTCCATATGGTGAGAGACATCAGTATCTGGTTGTTCATTTACCAGAGGATGCTTATAATCATGCTGATGTGGTCTGTACTCTACAGTATTTTAGTGACTCAATAAATGCCTAAGTTGTTTTTTTTTTTTTAATGCTTTTCAGTTTTTAAGAAACATTTAATAGCCTATATGTAATCAATAAATGGCCTTTGCCTGTCTTAAGAAAAATTCACTCAGAACTCTGATATGTTAACAGTACTAAATAAATCAATAAATACATGCATACACACATAAATAAGTTAATACATTAACTGTGTTAAGATAAGATTTAGATTTTTTAAAAAGTTGTTTATGTTTTTGCAGAATCCAGTATTGCTCACTGGTTGGTCATTACATTTTGTTAGTTTGATTTCACTGTTTAAAATGATGCCACCTCTTTTCAGACAGAACCTGTGATAATAAAACAATACAATATTTTTAGTTCCGTGTTAGTAAAGCACTTAAAGCTTTAAGTATGGCTAAATGCTTTTTTCAAAATTAAATATATCACTCCTTAGGTGGTAGTGGCCCCAAGTTCAGTAAAGTTGGAAAGATATTCACAGATTGGGACTTCCAGCATCAATAACTCATTAGATATAGGTTGTCAAAACATAAACGGTGCCTCTTTCCCATTGTTGCAAGGCAGACAATGTGCTACAAGCCCAGTTTTATCAAAAGTAGCTGTCTTTCAAGCTACAGGAATAACATTGGTGTCTATGGAGTGAACAGGGTCCGTCTGCAATTTGCAAAACCTCTGCAACAGTAAAGAGAGACAAATATTCAATAACTTCACTCTTATACATTGTAGTGTCACTAAAATCACTGCAGCCTTCAACTGGCTCCTGTTGACAAAGTGTTTTAACAGAAATGTAAATGCTGTAATGTGATTCTTTTAATGAACCATGTAACTTGAATGGATGTGATGCTGGTGTGACCACAGTGCACACGTCTGATGTTGCTCACAGTGGTCCAAGGAACGCTCAGGGAGTTTGTGTGTTTGCTCACACTCAGGAAAAATTACAGGGAACATTGGTTGGGACATTGAGCTGCTAGCTGTTAGCATGCGGCTGTAGTTTTCACGTTATTGCAGTAACTGTGTACATCCCTCCTCAGCCAACGCCGACTCAGCCTGTGAGCTCCTCCACAGTGTGGTTTCACGGTTACAGACAGCACATCCTCAAGCCTTCTTCCTCATCATCGGGGATTTTAACCATGCTTCCCTGGCTGCCACTCTCCCCACCTTCCATCAGTTCATGGACTGCCCCACCAGGGACAACAAAACTCTGGATCTGCTCTATACAAACACAGTAGATGCCTACAGTTGCTCCCCCCTCCCCTAACTTGGCCGCTCAGACCATAACCTGGTCCATCTGCTCCCTGCTTACACACCTGTGGTGAAGAAACAACCCCCAACCAGAAAGTGTGTGCAGCAGTGGTCTGAGGAGGCCAGTGAGGCTCTCCAAGACTGTTTTACCACCACAGACTGGGAGGTGCTCTGTGGGCCACATGGACAGGACATTGACAGTTTAACGGACTGCATCACAGAATACATAAACTTCTGTGTAGAAACCATCGTACCCACTAGGAGGGTACGGTGTTTCTCAAACAATAAGCCATGGGTGACTCCTGAGCTGAGAGCCTTGCTGCTGGAGAAAAGGAGGGCCTTTAAGTCTGGTGACAGAGAAGACCTGAGGAGGGTACAGAGGGACCTTAAAAGAAAGATCAGGGAGTATAAGGCCAGCTACAGGAGGAAAATGGAGGACCAGCTGCAGAAGAACAACACAAGAGAGGTCTGGAGACTCCAGACCATATCAGGGCAGGGCAAGGGCAAAAAGGAGGAGCCTGAACCTGGGGACAGAGACTGGGCCAACCAGTTAAACCTGTTTTTCAACAGGTTTGATACTGGTCTCATCCCCTCCCCCTCCAGCCTGAGCCTTGTCCAGCCTGCGTCCAGCTCCTCCTGCCTGCTAGCTCCCTCCCCCTCACCTCCTTCACCTCCACCATCTCCTGGGCTCTCCTCTCTCCCCCCATCTCCACCTCCTCCTCCTTTCTTCACACCAACAGTGGATCAGGTGAGAATGTAGCTCAGGAAGACCAGAGCCAAGAAAGCCATGGGTCCTGATGGCAGCAGTTCCAGACTTCTCAGGGACTGTGCAGACCAGCTCTGTCAGGTGGTCTGCTACATCTTCAACCTAAGCCTGAGACTGGAAAGAGTTCCTGCCATATGGAAGACTTCTTGTGTGGTCCCTGTCCCAAAGACCTCGTGCCCCAAGGAGCCCAACCACTACAGACCCGTGGCCTTAACTTCTCACCTGATGAAGGCACTGGAGAGGATTGTCCTGAACCATCTTCACCCCCTGGTGAGTCCAAACATGGATCCCCTGCAGTTTGTGTACCAGCCTGGGATTGGGACGGATGACGCCGTCCTCTACCTGCTGCAGAGATCCCTGTCTCACCTGGAGGACACTAGAAACACCGTGAGGATCACGTTCTTCGACTTCTCCAGTGCCTTCAATACAATCCAACCCTCACTGCTGAAGGTGAAGATGGAGAGAGTGGGGGTCAGTGACCAGCTGGCTTCATGGACCATGGACTACCTCACAGACAGACCTCAGTATGTGAGGCTACAGGACTGTGTCTGATGTGGTGGTCTAGGAGCCCCCCAGGATACAGTACTCTCACCTTTCCTCTTCACCCTCTACACATCAGACTTCTGCTACTCCACAGACAGTTGTCATCTCCAGAAGTTCTCCGATGATGCTGCCATCATAGGATGCATGTCAGAGGGGAATGACTGTGAGTACAGGAAAGTCATCATGGACTTTGTCTACTGTTGTCAGCAGAACCACCTCCAAATGAACGCCAGCAAGACAAAGGAGATGGTGATTGATTTCCACAGGAAACCCTCATACACTCCACCACTGAACATCCAGGGACTTGACATGGAGAGAGTGAGGACCTACAAGTACCTGGGTGTTCACCTAAATAACAAACTGGACTGGACAGATAACACTGACTCTCTGTATAAGAAGGGTCAGTGTCATCTATACCTGCTGAGGAGACTCCCATCATTTGGTGTGAGCAGGACACTGCTGAGGACCTTTTATGACACTGTGGTGGCATCCATGGTCTTCTATGCAGTGGTGTGCTGGGGAGGAGGATGCTCTGAGCGTGATAAGAACAGACTAAACAGACTGATAAAAAGAGCAGCTCAGTCTGTGGCTGATCCCTGGACTCCATGGAGGTGGTGGGAGAGAGGAGGGCTCTGGATAAACTGTCTTCCATCATCAGAAACTCCTCCCAGCCTCTGCATCAGACTGTGAACTCCTTAAGAAGCTCCTTCAGCAACAGACTGGTTCACCCTGAATGTAAGAAGGAACATTTCTGCAGGTCGTTTATTCCATCATCTGTTAGATTGTACAATGCTGCACTATAAACTCCACCATGTACTGTTTACTGCTGCACTTTTATCTTCCCCCATTTTAGACACGCATCCTCCTACTTATGTGCAATAACTGATACCTCATCAGTGCAATAACTGATACCTCATCAGTGTAATAACTGATACCTCATCCTCTTGTATATAATCTTCTACATATTTATAAGAAGAAAAAAATCATCTGTATATAATGTTTTTTTTTCTGCAATTTTTGCACTTTCTTTTTCTTATCTATTCCTGCACTGCCTTTATACTTTTTCTTTGGAGCTGCTGTAACGGTGAACTTTCCCCACTGTGGGATCAATAAAGTTTATCCTTATCCTTTCTGTTCAAGTACTTGCAAAAAAGTAGTATTTTTGGTGGACTAGGCCTTTAAAATTAAAATTATCCCATAGTCTTAATGTTTCTTTATGCACAATCTGCTTTGCCCATTTGTATTCATAGTTGTAAAGACTTATTCTAACAAAAAGTGCTTTCTGGCCTAAAACCTACAATATTAAAGGTTCATTTCATCAAAAATATTACTTTCTGTCCAAGTACTTATAAGAAACTAGTATTTTGGATGAAATTGACCTTTAAAATCAGAATTGTAATCACTAGATCTCACACAGATATTTTAAAGGTTGCTAGAAGTTCGTTATCCAGTTAAGTACGCAGCAATGTTGTGAAAACCAAAGGTCCAGAAACTGCAGCTTCCTCTGCTGTTACTTGAAATCAGTTAGTGTTGACATAAGGGGACAAACTGGGGGATTGTGGAGGATTTTTCACCATTAAACCTCATCTCAAGTGACAAAGAATACTAAACTACCTACCTAAGTTGTGTCAACTGAAACCTTGCAGGCTTAGTGCAGGTCTGGTTTGCAGCTGAGCTAACAGTGACGAAAAACAACAAAATTGATCATTTGGCATTAATCACACATTTTATTAGAGATTTCTTAAACATACATCAGGCTTGTCCCGTCATGGTAACATTAAATACCAGCGTCCCAACAGGAAGTTCAACGCAGATTAGAAAGATAGAAAGAAAATGTGGTGGATGATAATGTGATTAAACTAACTCAACTTTACTTTTTTTCCACAACAGCCTAATCTGTGTTTTAAAATGTGAGTCTTAACATACTACCCCCTTACCCTTTAACCTGACAGTGATGCTAAAACAGCAGTGGAATGAGAACGGCGACTTACTGCTCAGTAATTCCACAAATAATCCAGTCCTCAGTGAAAAACCGAGCAGTTAGTGTGTCCAACATGGTGCTGTAAAACGTTGGCGTACACCAGTTGTAGACACAGTAAAAGGTGGGAATCACCAACGAAACGCAAAGGAAAGCGAGAAGTTGGAGGGACGAGCTTCAATATCACGATATAAAACGTAAACAAAACAAAGTGATAAAATTCACATAATTTGCTCCTTACTGTACGAAAATATGATTTGACTTGTCAGAGTCACAGAATGGCCTTTATAGAAGTCTATCTCTACAGTTTACATTCTATCATAAGAGGCTCTTCTTACATGCTGCCCTGTGATGATGGAAACGGACGAAATCAAAACACGTTCCACTTGATTTTCCCTTTTAAACATGTAGTTAAAGTTCCTAGTAAACATAGCTAGCTCCAACGTCAAAAAACCAGAGAACACAGGTCTGGAAAAACTCGGTTCGTACGGACGCTGCTACGGGTCAAGCAAAGAGAGCGAGAGATTTTACATCAATTACCGAAAAACCTATACATCACCGAAACAAAGCAAGCTTGTGTCTGAGCTTCAATAGATGGCAGTTCTGAAAAGATACATGAGTTAAAAAGCAGATATGTCATATGTTGTGCCTGAAAAAGGCTAAAAACATCACAATAGCTCAATATGTGTCATGTTCAAATGGAAAAGTCACTACATGACGACTGGGAGGTTCATGTGTTACCCCAATAAAACCAATCCAGTGGCTCCTGTGGAATCCACTTCTATTTAAAACGCACTGATCTAGCATAAAACAAAGAGTAATAGAACATGCTGATGGAGATATCCTGATATGAACACCACACACTCTCACTAAAAATGATATTGTCAAGACTTGAACTTTTCTCCGTCTAGTTGTTTTTTTGTTTGTTTCTTTCAACATGTACAATCCGTCAGTTCAGTCCAGCAGCGACAATATGTAAACAACACACTGAGAGAGCGGAGCTCTAAGCAAATGAGGGCAGGGATTGGCTTAGGGGGGTTCGATGGACGCATGAGAGGCGGGGTCTGGTCAGCTGACTGCTGTAGGCTGGAGGGTTTTGGTGGTCCAAGGTGATGGTCTCAGCTGCAAGAAACATCACAAGAGGGTTAAAAGTCAAGAAAGAAACAACTCCATGTTCTTCTATTAGCCCTCGTGTCGTCCTGCGGCTCAAATTGACCCGTTATAAAGTTCAAAAATGTGGGGAAAAAAATGTTTCTTAAGAACATTCACATAAAAATCAACCAAAATCCAGCACATTTTGCTGGATTTTGGTAGATTTTTATGTGAATGTTCTTAAAGAAAATATTGGAAGTTTTACTGATTATATATGGAACCACTTTAGATATTTTTAAGATTTTTTTTGAAGATTTTTAATAATTTTTGGAAAATATTTACAAGAATTTCCTTGCCAAATTTGGGGGATTTTTTTTTTTTTAAATAAAACTTTTAAGGAATTATTGGAGTTTTCTTCCTGAAAGTTTTGCAAATTTTCAGAAATTTGGGGAATTTTTTTGCAGAATTTTTAGATTTTTTTTCAGACAAGGAAACAATATTTTTTGGTGCCTGTAAATGAAGACAACAGGAGGGTTAATATTGTTTTTGCTTTGAAGGCTTTTTCAGACAGCTATTGGACATTCGGCTTGATTAAGCTGATCTAAAAGTTAGCGGGGAGCTAATTCAGGCTTGACACCAACATGTTCAACAGCAACCAGCACATGGCTTAGATCCATCGCTTTTCTATTCATGGTAAGTCATTTCGTTTTATCTGAGGTAAGAGATTTTCTTTTGGTATACATAAAGTTTTATTTGTTTATCGTATCATTGTACCATGACCGTATAACTTCTGGTTTCTGCCTTGTTCTAAACCTTCTGTTTCAGTGTCTGTAGCTTCAAATGTAGCTGAGCTGCTGGTGTCCACCCCCCCTTCAGGAAGAAGACTCTCTCTGCGTCTTGATGAACATTAACTCTACTTTATGTAAGTATCAGAGAGTGTATACTACTGCATCTTTTGACAATATATATGGACGACATACTATACTACAATGTTTTTTTGATGACATACTATACTTTCGAAAATTATACACTATCAAAAATGTCCCCACTGTGGGATCAGTAAAGGTTAATCTATCCATCTATCTACTTCTGCATCTTACTGGATGACATACTATACTCCCATTGAATTTTTTTCCTTTACATTATATATAATATTTAGAAGAATCTTTCTCCAAAAATATCATGTGGTGTTTGGTTATAAGCCTGAAAACAGCAAAAATATCAACTATGTTACCAAAAGTCCCGCAATTCTATACTGACCCAGATCATGATGGTAGGTGTTTGAAAAATGATCTAACGTTGCTGTTTTATTCAGTGTTTATGTTGGGGTTGGGCTCACTTGGTGGGCACGGTGGGCGAGCCGGAGCGGTGGAAGTGGATGTTCTGCCACTTGCTGTCGCGGCGATGCCAGATGCGCGTCTCCTCCGACTGCATGGTGCGAGGCATGCCGCTGCTGTCGATATACTGGGTGAGGCGGATGTAGGCGATGCAGGCGGCCTCGTCTCCGATCAGGTGGACGTGGGGGTTGAGCAGGATGGTGTGGATGGGCTGCTTCCCCTTAGCCAGAGCTGGAAGAGGACATCAAGGTGGAAGTGAACACTCTACTGTGAAAATGGTTGTTAGTTTCACCTGTAGAGACAACACCTCTTGGGTTTAATGTTCTTTCTATACTGACAGTTCTTTTGTCTTCACTACATTTTGTCTCTTTACCGTTCTCAAAGTAGAAGCGGTGAAAGTCAGTGCCCTCCACCAAGTTGCCCAAGGCCTCAGGCTCGAAGGACGTCAGACCAGGATCGCAGATCTTCCTGAAAAAGTGCAACAGATAGCCATGTTTGAGTCCCACAAAGATGCAAGCATGTTGGATTCCAAGTCTCTCAGGTATGTGAATGATCAGTAAACTAACGTGTAGGCCTCGAAGTCTCCGTTGTTGATGGCTTCAATCAGCTGCTCGGTCACTTTAATGATCTCCTGCTTACGAGCTGAGAGACAGAGACAAACAGAAACATGGGAATGTTACTTTAAATATGCATACATACGTCTTAATTTAATACAGAGAAACACAGATTGAATATTAGAAATGGACCGACATGGAACATGAGGACAAAATCGATCCAACGTCACAACATGAGAATGTCCACGGACTGAGCTTCACATCATTTTCAAAACCACAAATAATACAATGTCACGTGAGATGGATGGAGGAAAGACTGGTAAGAAGTTTGTCAGCATGGTTCAACATATGACAACATCAAGATTACCTTTCATGCTAAGTAGGTAAGCTAGGAAACAGTGAATGGAAAGAATAAGTGCTGTTGTTGTAGACTGAGATCCACCCACTACTTATAGACAGTTATAGCATGAAGACGACATGAAGTCACAGAAAAGAAAGTTTCTTTACACACAGCAATACTACAAATCCAGTTTTACCTTCAAGTCCACTGCTGTTCCCAGCTATCTGAACGCTTACAGTCTGTTTTTGAGCTGCGAGGCCCTCAAGTGACACCAAAACCATAAAGCTAACTGCTGTGAGATAAAACATGCTTCTGATTGATCTCTCCATCGTTCTGTTAGAGACCAAAACTAGCAGCTACTGCTTGAGCGAAGGGGCTTTTCCAGAATCAGGAGGAGGCGGAGTTCACGTACTGACCAGATCAAAACCAACATTCTCTCCGTTCATTGGCTGTTTCTGCCGAAAGCCTGACACAGCGAAAACACCCACGGTGGACTTTAATGTGCAAATAAACTCTTTGCTAACTGTCTTTGCAGAAATGCTCCAGATAAGTTTGCTGATGTGCACTGAAGGGACAAAATGGGGCTTTTTTTAATGAAAGTGTCCAAAAATCTGGCAACAGCTTTTGTCCAAATTGAAACTCAAGGAACAGAAACTGGGAGCAGCTTGGGACTGAGTGTCTTTCAAACCAGAATAATAATTAAAGCTGCAAGCAGCATTGATTGAGCCCTCGCATCCTTGCTGGTCAGCGAATCCAATTGCGTCCACCAGGTGGCGCTGCGATTGAGAGTGTATTTCGGCCTATGGATGTGATGAGGGCCGGACTCTGATCAAAAATGTAAAGTTTGAGGCAGATTGGAGCATGAACAGCAGAGTTACACAGCATTTCCTGTTTCATGGCGAAACGTTGACATTCCATCAGCTGCCATTTCTACGCCTTCAGACTTTTGCGGAACGTTTTGATAACGTTTGATCACCCATGCCTGGTGTACATCCTGGACAAATTTCAGCTCTCTTGGGGTTACCCTGTTTGAGTTTAAATCTTTTGAAAATGTGCAAAAATTGGTCCAAAATCGTCTCAAGTATGACACATAATTCAAAATGGCCGACTTCCTGTTGGGTTTTGGGTATGGTTGTCCATTTTGATAAGTTACATATGTGTATAAAATTTCATAGCTCTAGGTGACACGTACTGGCTGTAGTAAAGTTTTGAAATTTTCCAGGTGGTGCTGTGGAGCGTTTCAAGTACTTTTAAACCTTCAAAAGTCAAATGAAAAGTCTGCCAAAGAAAGAATAAGAAAAACAAACCCATGTGTTTCAACAGACCCAAACAATAAGCCACCTGTCCACCTACTTTATGAACCATTTCTTGAAATAAGGAACCTGACTTTGAGGAATATTATAAAATAAGCTTTCTCTCGAAACATTTTCAGGCCAACAATGCTGCAACTAACTACAGATTTGTAATCATGACTAAATGTTAATTGAAAGGAATGATTTAAATGCGGGCTGCACAGTGGTGTAGTGGTTAGCACTTTCACCTTGCAGCTAGAAGATCCCTGGTTCGCGTCCCGGCTTTCCCGGGATCTTTCTGCATGGAGTTTGCATGTTCTCCCTGTGCATGCGTGGGTTTTCTCCGGGTACTCCGGCTTCCTCCCACAGTCCAAAAATATGCTGAGGTTAATTGATCATTCTAAATTGCCCGTAGGTGTGAATGTGAGAGTGATTGTTTGTCTCTGTATGTAGCCCTGTGACAGACTGGTGACCTGTCTAGGGTGTCCCCTGCCTTCACCTGAGTCAGCTGGGATAGACTCCAGCCCCCCCATGACCCTAGTGAGGATTAAGTGGTGTATAGATAATGGATAGATGGATGGATGATTTAAATGCAAGACTCTTAACTTTGAAGCTGCATTATTCTGTTATAAATACCTTTGCTTTGGAAACTGATTTGAGTATTCAGCAGTTAAAGCAACATTACTGAACTACCTAACAGAATTCAAGAGCTACAGTGTTGCCTGACAGTTCTTCTACATTTCAGCCTGGATCCGTCACATGTATAAAGCAGGTAAAAGCTTTTGGACTAGTGTGAACAGCTCTGCCTCTGCTGGTAGAACACCATAATTCTCCACAGTATGTGTGGCGTGGAAATTTGGCATTCTAGGACTTCTTTTCCTCTGGGCGATGGCACACATAGAAAGTGAGAAACACACGGTGACAGAAAGAAACTAAGCAGATAAACTGATTTATGGCAGTGACAAGACTGTTAGGCCAAAAAAAGACAAAACACAAAACCGTTAACTGGAACTGTAGAGAAAGGTGGCAGACCTCAGAACAACACAATCCTTTACCAACAGTTAGTTTATCTGAACTTTTAGTGACTTGAATGTTTGTATTAAATAGACTTTGTGTATCTAATTTCAAACATATCAAAATATAGTTGGCAGTATTTTTTAAAGTTATAGTACACACAAAAAACTGCTTTGTGTACACCTACTTTGAGTAGGTGTACACAACAGTTTTTAAGTATTCTTAGCAACAAAACCCAATGTTCCTGAACACAAGTAACGACACAAGAACTTAATAACAGACCAGTGTCAAGTCTAAGCCTCAAAACACCTCAAGAAACACAAGATGATCGACACAAGTTAGAATAAGTAGGACAAAAAACCTGTCAGAAACAAAACTGTGCCAATACACCTCCAGCATTTTTTGGATAAATATATAATTGCTAGACTTTTTGTATCATAGTTGACATTTTTGCTGTTTTCAGGTCTAAAATCAACACATCACCAAACACCACATGGCATTTTAACAGAAAGATTCTTCTAAATATTATATATACAATTGAGTGAAATTGAAAATTATTTATAAAGATATTGTAGTAAACCTGTTGACATGCCATAAATCCACACTTGAGTCACACACTACTTTATATTAAATAAGTCAGAAAGCCTTGGAGTCTGGCCAGTCTTTTCTTCAGGAGGAAATGACATCATGTGGAGCAGGTCATGTGATCTGGAATCAACACACTTCCTTGAGAGGTGTTTTTGTAATGGGGAACTTAGTTGGAAGTGATTTCTCAGACACGGATACAATGATGATTATCTCAACTTAATGAAAAGAACACAAAACAATTTTTGAATCAGCTCATTTTATTATTGTTTAGCTAATTAGAAGGTGGCTGGTAATAAATTTGGACAGTTATTTGGTTGACATTTTAGTGATATCCAGTTATTTTTTATTCTTAAGTGATTGTTTCCATAATAAATAATGATGGAACTTGTAAAGACATGATCATAATGAACATAACCCCCCCCCTTTTTTTTTAAATTTTTTTTTAACTTATAATAAAAATATATGCAAGATATATCCCATAGACTTCAAAAGTCCCTCAATTATATACTGACCCTTTTATTATTGGATTTATTTCCTTGACTTTTTAACAGAAAAATAATTAGAAAATGGCCTACTCCATACAAACATTAGAAAACATTCTGTCCAAATAGGTATCATTTCTAAAAAGAATCAAAAAGCACAACAGAAGTGAAGTCATTGATGGCAAGCTACCAGTTCTGTTACATCGAGGAAGAAGAGAATTACATGTGAACTGATTCTAATGCCTTTGTTTCTCTGTAGAGTGGACGAAGTGTAAACATGTGAATTCTTGTTAGGACATCCATGTTGGATACATCTCTTACTGCACTGAAACCTGTTTTTCTCTGTCTCCACTACAGACTCAGTCACTGAAGATCTTCACATTGGAGGGAGTTTTCCAGAAGGTCTGCTGTCAGTGGCCTAAGACTGTGTTTGCACGTGGACAAGGCTGAAGGCCACAAGTTATGTGGATGGAATGCAAGTATTTGTCTCATCATTAACAAGGTTTAAAGGTGTCATGGCAGCTTCTGACCAGCAAGTGTCACTAAATGTAAACGACTGCGTTTGAAGACAGACTATGACTAATGTTGACAACATACAAACATGCATACTGACGGTTTCTGACTATACTATGACATTTTAGATTATGTTTTTTTTACAACATACTATGACGTTTTTGGTGACATGAACGACATACTACACTATGAGGTTTTAGATGATAATTTGGACCACATACCATGCAATGATGGTTTTTTTTCTTTTTTACAACATACTTGACCAGAACGTTTTTGAATACATTTTGGACGACAAACTATACTTT